>NC_056524.1:38921142-38948469 GCF_019175285.1 Sceloporus undulatus
TAATAATAATAATAATAATAATAATAATAATAATAATAATAATAATAATATCCGCTCTCTAAAGCTACTTTCATATCCAGGCCACTGACCATTAAGTAAGGTATAATGCAATTATAATGCATCTGTGAGTTGAGTAGCTATTGTTTGTAATATTGGTTGAAACAAAGGAAGAAAATTTCTGTTATTGTCATCTCATTATCAGCCTGACTTTGTCATATTAAAGAAAGATGAATGTTGTTGTTTTTTTTTTCACAATTTGATTTTTTGAAAAGTATCTCAAGTTCTTTCTGCTAAAATTTCTGGGGGGGGGGGGAAATGTGTTTTTGTGTAAGCCAAAATGAACCTGACAAAAATCTCAATAATTTGCATCAGCTGGGTTCAATAGATACATCTAATTCCTTATTTCATAGATGTTAAAAGAGTTGTTAGAAAAAAAGTTGTTAGAAAAAAAGACATGACAATCCTGGGCCAACTCCATATATCTGAACAACACAAGGATGCAAATTCAGACTCTTTAGAACTAAGTATCCAAAGAACACTTTATTTTATTGGCATTGCTTTCTCTCACACTTTCAAAGTTTTTTCCTCCAGTTAAATGTTTCCATCAAAATCCTCAGTGAAATGTGAATGTTCGGAAGATTCTCATAAAACCAGATTCATAACCCCCCATACTCACATTTATTGTACAGTGCTGACACACCATTCAGAAAACTAGGCAATGATGCCATTACGTCTCTTAACTCCTGACACCACCAACAAACAACCAAGTCCAATCCACCTAGTGACTAAACTATATTATAATACAGTCCATACAATGCCTTTCTGGAGCTTTTAGTTGGCAGGATTCTATATAAACAGCATGATAGGAATAAACTGAGATTAGGACATGGCCACAACATTTGGTGAATTACCCATGGAAGGTTGTACTAGATGTTTCAGAATTTGATAGTGTGTTATTGTCAGTAGCATCCACATTGCAGTGCTCCATTTCAAATGGAAAAGCTAAAATTCAAATTAGGGAGCTTCCTAAAATCACCATCTCAACTGTCATCAGTCGTCACTACCACCACCACTACCATAATCATTAACATTGATCCTGCTGTAATTCATTGGGAAATTATGGTAAATGCCTCAAAATCTGCAAGAGTGGGCTCTTGGTATCTTCTGGGGTTTGCTTCCAGCTCCCACCCCATTCTGACAGATGCAAAATCAGTGGATGCTAAAGTCTCATTATTTTCAGTGGCATAGTAAAATTCCTTACATAAAATGGCAAAATCAAAATTTGCTTTTTGGAAGTTTTTAATATATATATATATATATATATATATATATATATATATATATTCAAGTCATGAATAGGTGAATCTGTGAATGCAGAATCTATGGATATGGGTGACCAACTGTAATCCAAGTTTCAACACCTAGTTTCAAGTCAAATTTCCAAACAGGAAAAAGGGGTCTGCTACAACTCATTGGGAAATAATTTCTTAAAACAGCTAGAACAGAAGAAAGTTCTCTGAAATCTTGCATGAAACCCATTGGGTGGCCTTGAGCAAGTCACACTCTCTGTCATGCTCCTAGGAGGGGAATTTAGGAATGCAGTCTTAGGCCTCATTTGCACTGCAGAAATAATGCAGTTTGACATCACTTTAGCTGCCACAGATAAATGCTATAGAATTATAGGATTTGTAGCTTTGTGAGATATTTAGCTTTCTCTGTCAGAGACTTCTGGTGCCAAAACAAACTACTAATCCCAGGATTTTATAACATTGAGTCATGGCAGTTAAAGTGGTGTCAAATTGCATTATTTCTTTAGTGCAGTTGATTTGCAATGTCTCTGTAGGGTTTCTTTTTTGTCTGTTTTCCTACAACAAACAAACTTTGCCTCTGTCTTTAGATATTGTTCTCCATGTAGAAAACACCTATATTTATTTTATTTTTTATTTTATTTTAGTTAAGACAGTAGTCTATTTTGGACCATAAATAATAGACAGCTTGTCATTTTAGTTTTAAATGAAATCTGGGGGATGTACACATATGAAATTGTGTCTGGATTGGTGCAAGAGGTGGAGAAGAGATGGAAACAGGAAAAGATGGAGATTAAAATAATAACGGGATGGGTACCAAAAATAAAATATATTTTTCCCAGGAAAGGAGTAGTAGTAACTGGAAAATATGGGAATATGGTAACAATGGGGGGAAAAACATTGAAAAAGAAATGTTGAAAGGTGGAACAGCTAAGCTAATATGAAACTGGTGCTAGAAATAGACAATAGAGGAAAGATTAAAGGGAAGAAGCCATCAGCTGTACAATTTACTTTCAAAACTTTCCAAGTTTTAAAGCTCCCTAGGGGCAGTGTAATAGAAAGGGGCTTTTAAGTGCTATTTCTGATTCTTCCCCCCCCCCCCTCAACATTTCTCCTTTGGGAATGTCTCAGAAGGATGATTTATCGTCTAATGTATTTAAAGCGACATGACCAATTTTGAAAAGTTTGCTGCAGTGATGCCAGCAGCCGATTCCACAGTACTGCAAAATGTACACTTTGAGTTAATGACGCAGAGAACTGGAATGTATATACAGAGTTGCTTCTGTATCCCCCTCCCACCAAATATGAAAAAAAAGGTGATGCGCTATCTTTTACCAGACTTGAGGCTTTTTTAATAGAAGAGTTATAGTGGCTCTTGAGTCACGTTACCAGTAGATGTTTTATTCTACCATCATTTTACTTAGTTCCTAGGAGTTCCATTGCCCCATAATGACTGGAGGCTCCCCCAGCCATCTCACTCCGCTAACTCATCTACCTCCTTTTTGTCTGACTCCCTCTTTTCATCTGCAAGTTGCTGTCTCTCTGAGCACTCAGAAGGACGGACTCTGTTTCTTCTCCTAGCACAGCTTTCAGTGGAGACAGCAGGGTGGTAATGAAGAGATGGCTTTGGTGGGCAGAAGGCAAAGAAACATTTCAAAATAACTGCCCAAACAGAAAAGTGGGCATGTTCAGGAAAAGAAGGCCGTATGGTGCCCTAATAATGTTACAGTACTGTAACAAGTTACTACTACTACGTCGTCGTCATCATAATCATAATCAATTTATTCATTTCTCTGCTGACTTGCTCCCGACAATGGGACTCAAGGCCTAACAACATATATAAAACAATACATAATAAAAACTATACAAAGTTTTTGATAAAAAATAGTTATTTAAAAAGCAGTTAAATAATTTAGCAGGTTAAATATTAAAGATTAAAACTCATTAAAATATTATATGGACCATAGAAATATAGCATATCATTAAAAGCCCACCCCATTTAGTTTCCAAAAGCCTGGTGGCACAAAAGTGTTGCCAACAGAAGAAAGCAAGGAGGGAGTTAAATTATCTTAAAGCTGTGATGGGCTCATAAAGGGAGATGCAGTCCTTCAAATAACCTGAACCTAAACCACATCTCTTTATAGATCATCATTAGTACTGTAGATTGACAGCCAGTAGAGTTGTTGCAACAAGGGAGCCCTGGTGGCACAGTAGGAAGCCCTGGGGAGGAATTTATTAGTATGATTGGAACAATTTACAGGAAACAAGAAACGAGGGTTAAATGCCAATACTGCAACCACTCACTCACAGCCACAAAGTTGTGAGTTCAATTCCAGTCAGGGATTTCAGGGTTGACTCAGCCTGGCATCCTTCCAAGGTCACTAAAATGAGTACCCAGCTTGTTGGGAACAGTTAGTTTACACATTGTAAAACACTTAGAGATTGCTTAGTTCAGTAAGAAGTGGTATAGAAATGTAGCTGCTAGCTGCTGTATTCTCCCTGTAAGTCCCAGATTTGGTGGCTGTCCTTTGGAACTGTTGAAATTCCTGAGCAGTTTTCAAAGGAAGCTCCATGTAGAATACCTTGCAGTAATGTATAACCACAGCATGTGTTACTATGGCCAGATCTGACATCTCCAGGAATGGGTGTAGTTGGGACATTAGATTAAACTATGCACAACCATTCCTGCTCACTGCTTGTAATTTCCACGTCAGCATTCAGGCTCGGGTCTGAACAAAAGAGTACTCCCAAACTGTGGACCAGTGTTCCCAGGTCTCCCTGAAACCCTGATTACCTTTTTGAATAATGAGGAGACAACCTCCCTCTGAAGAAACTTGCCAAGAAAACCCTGTGATAGGTTCAGTTTAGGATCACCATAAATTGAGAATGATAAGTACACAATGACAACAAGCTTATTTTATTTTCCTATAACACAAAATGTGTGCATAAATGTCTGCCAAGTAATTTTGTTGGTGTTCAGGAGTAATGTTTTCTATTTCTATCTAAACTATTTTGAAATGATATTTTAGATTAATTCTGACATTTTTTATTGATGTTAAAGTTCTTAAAATGAATAACTGAATGAATAAATGAATAAATCAAAGTGATGTGTAATGTAAGAAGTCAGCAAGCTACCTTTTACCTTTTGAACAAAATGAGAAACAGTAATAAATTACTCTTCTAATCACTAATAGGAATGAATTACTTTTTTAAAACTACCTTTAAAAGCTCTGAATTAGTCTAGTCTTTGAGTTAAGTAACAGCTCATGAAATCCACACTCTTAACTTTCCTATTACTGACGGCACCAACATACCAGCCAAAGGTTAAAGTATTAAAATAATGTACAAGACTTTGCACTAAAAAGTTAAAATGACATAGATGTAAATGAAATTACTATAAATATATCCCAGACAGGTCCAGGATTAACCAAACCCAAAATTAAGTCCAACTTAGTGATGGTTGAGGATCAACAGAGGGATATCAGGGTTTTTAGTTTTAACTGCTGTTTTTATGCTTGATATTGTGTTTTTAATATGTTATACTGTTTAATACTGTCTTAAGGGGGGGAGGGATAAATTGTTTTTAATTGTTATATTTTATATTTTACTGTTGTTAACCGCCCGGATTGGTTTGCCAGAGGGCGGTCTACAAATAACTATTCTTATTTTATTATTATTATTATTATTATTATTATTATTTTGCCCTCTTCTCTTCACAGATAGTATCATAAATCAATCTTCTACAGCCTAAGATTTTCCAGATCTCAGTACCAGCAAAGTAGTTCTTCCTTGAAACCCTTTTCTTTAAAAAAAAAAAAAAAAAAAATTGAGCCAATCCTCCTTATATAGTTCATTTGGCTTTCATAAAAGCTACATATGTGCAGGCAAGGAATCTCACCTCTTTTTTTAGTGTTACTCCTCAAAACCACATATATAATTAATGATTTTAATCTCCTTTATATGTCATCCACTTCAAACTCTTAATAATTTTTGCTTCTTTCCACTAGATTTCTGCTGCTCTTCAAATATTTTGCTATAAATGTGTGCTGCCCAGAAGACAATATTCCAGTTCCTGTCTTGCTAGATCTATAGAGAGGGGCCTCATATTCCTACTTCATGAATTTGAAACTTGATGCTTCAGTCTAGGATTCTCAGGATCAGTCCTACATATAAATGAGTCTATGGCTTAGCCTTAGACTAAGATGAAATGCAGTATGGGTTGATGTGGCTGACCTGCCAGGAGAGTTTGAGAGAAAAGCACACTTGAAGCATGGTGATGTTTTTGGATAATCTGGAGGAATCTCCATTCGTCATTCAACTTTTAAGCATGAATATTAAAAGTCTACTATGAAGAGGTTTGAATTTTTAGTTGTTTTTTTCAATGAAAACTTCCCCATTTTCCCAGTCCAAGCCCAGTTCCCAATTCATCTCTTTTCTACAGGATGTTCTCTTTCATTTAATTTATTTTTATCAAATTTATGAACGCATATAGGGTGCTTCAAAAAGAATGATGCAAAACCAAATAAGAACCGCTTTTCTGTGGCATCATTCTTTTTGAACCAGCCTATATTAATGTACAATGGTTCTTGGTATTTTTGGAAACTCTTACACATAAATTTTCTAGGTGTTTTTTCATATTGTTCTGTATTCAAGTAGTATTACTACTGCTATTACTACTACAACAACGTCATGGAACCTCTCTCTTTTGCCTTCACTGTGTCTGCTGTTTGCACAAAACCAACAAATAGATAACTACATTTACTAGTCATTCCAAGAATGGAAATCAGAATCCCAACTTAACAGTTTAGCAGCCACTACCCAAATGCCTGGTCTTATGATGTGTTAATGCTAAGCATGCATGGCTATTTTGCATGTTCCCAGTGCTGCTGGATGCTTCCCACCTTAATCAGTCTGAGCATTACTGCTTCCCCTAATCACCCCCTGCACTTAATTGACCAATAGAGCTAGACATATGGAGAATCGAATCACAAATCCAAATCAGCAGTTGTCAGAAGAAATTAACTCAAACAGGAAGCAGCAAAAACACTTGGTTTCTCTCCTTCTTGCTCACTGATGAAAGCAATGATTATTAATATCCCCAGCTGTGCAGCAAGCAGATGCCAAGAATCTTGGAGGTAAGGTCTTTTCCCATCTCCCTCCCCTCTCTGCTTATGTCTTGAAATCTAAATAGCTTCTGATTGACCACATCAGAGGAGTGGTAGATCTCTAGGACAGGCTAGCAAGGAATTAGGCTCTAAACAGAGTCTTCAGGGTGATATACATTTCTCCTACCTTATACAGTGGCTAAAGCCCTATTAATAAAAACCTTGTCGATCAGGCAACCTCTCCTCCAATTCAGTGACTGTGTGAGGGGGGATGGGACTGTGTGCTCAGTAGTCATGTCCATTGTGACTATTATTAGCCATGTCCATTGATGAGTGCATGTTCAGTGTTAATATAGAGAAAACCTATTCAAATTAAAAATGGGTTATAATTCATGCAGAGGAACATTTGTACTTCTATATGGGCCAGTCACTTCCCCCTGAAGTCATACTGTGGATTACACACTGCCAAATTGTGTAATTTTCATTTTTCTTTCCATGACCAGTGAGCTGATCAATTTCTGAGTTAGCAAATAATAGCAAAGTTCACTCCACCATCACAAAAAATTGCTGGTGAGTGATGCAGTTTGTCTGATGTAATTCATCTAATACCCACAGCTGCTAGATTGTGTTAGACACTCATGTGTAACTAAGTGACAGTTACAGGTAGCAGGTCAATGATATTTAAAATTTGGAATCCAAGCATGAGTACTGGAGGGGAAAGACAGTTCTGTGATGGGTTACTCCTAAGGCAACTATTATTAGGACAGGTCGCTAGCCTCTGAGCAATCTCAGTAAGTGGATGCTCACTTTAGGAATGAAAATAATATTTGAAAAGTTTCAAAAAACAAAACACGTTCCCCAGAAACATATTTTTCAAGTGTTGATGCATCTTGATAGAAGAATCTTGCACTGATGAGAATCTCGATCATAGTTTTGGATTTACTGTATGCAGAAATATTATTTTCTATGCAAAAAAAGCTTTTTCCTCTAATGAAAATGTTGTTTTCTATGCAAATCCATGTGCAAATTTTGGGCAGAATTAACTTCCAATTACAGAACTTTCTATATAGGAAATGGCTATTTCTGCAGAGGAAATAGTTTTTCTGCACAAAAAAATAATACTTTCTTTTCATAAAATCCTATTGGCTGTGTAGAAAGTGTCATTTTCGGAGCTCAATGGGCAGAGAGTTCCAGAGGTTAGGGGCCGAGATGGTGAAGGTCCTCTTAGAAGTAGAAACTAATCTAGCCCTTGGAACCCTTAACAACTGCTGCCCAGATGTTCTGAGTGTGCGGGGCGGATTGTATGGGGAGAGGCGGTCCTCAAGGTATCCTGGGCCCAAGCCATTTAGGGCTTTATAGGTAATAACCAACACCTTGTATTGCGCCCGGAAGCAAATAGGCAGCCAGTGCAAATCTTTAAGCACCGGTGTTATATGACTGGCTCTGGGTGTGCCAGTAACCAGTCGGGCTGCCATATTCTGCACTAATTGAAGCTTCCGGGTATGGTACAAGGGTTGCCCCATGTAGAGCGCATTGCAGAAATCCAAACGAGAGGTTACCAGAGCATGTACTACAGTTTCAAGGTCCCTCTGGCCCAGGTAGGGACGCAGCTGGCGTATGAGCCGAAGCTGATAACAGGTGCTCCTGACCGACGCATCCACCTGAGATGTGAGGTGGAGCGACGAGTCAAGGAGCACCCCCAGACTGCGTACTGAGTCCTTCACAGGAAGCGTGATCCTGTTCAGGACAGGTGGAATCACCGCCATCCCCGGGCCAGGAGAACCTATCACGAGTACCTCCGTTTTCTCTGGATTCAGACTGAGTCGGTTTTCCCTCATCCAGCCCATTACCGACTCCAGACAGGCCACGAGAGGAGAGATGCCTATAGCGTGTCTGAGTGAAAATCTATTGGGGGGAAAGCAAGATAGTGGTTTCATTCAACACTGTCCAGAATTCTGAATGGGATGGTGGTGGTATTTTTGGGGGACAGCGCAGATTTCAGCAATATGTCCACTTGGAAATACCAGGTTCTGCTGGTGCCCTGTGGTGAGTCTTTAAAAAGTGCAGGAGCTTGCTGCCATCACAAGTTTCTATACCTGAGACTATTTGCTTGCGTTAAAAAGTACCTCAACTTTGGTCATAAAGTAGCTGCTGTTAATGTACCATGAAATATGAACATTTTCATTATAAAATAAGCAAATGTTTAACATTAAAAAATACAGTCCCTGGAAACATACATATACATATCATTGGCTTCAGTCTTAAAGTCCATTTTCTCCTGTAGCTCAATCTCCAGTAGGTATTTTTTAAAATGAAATCTGTATTCCTTGTTGATACAGAATCCTTACATAAAAATACAAACTGATTTCAATGACGCTTGACATCCATTGATGTCTGAGAAGCTTTTTGGCCTATCTATCAAGTTAACTGTGGCAGAGTTGGTATTATGCTCCACATTTAAATAATTAAGTGCAACAGTAATAGTATTCCAGATGAGGTAGTTGAATTCTGAAGCTTGTCTAAATTATACCAATTAAACAAGCTGACATTCCTTGTTTTGCATAATTCTGCTTCTGCAGAGAGAAAAGAAAATTTGTTACAAAATCCACTGACACTAGCTGTTCAAGGAGATCATGTTCAGCCTTCAGACCAAATTTACTTTTCAGAAGATTGAGAGGCAGTACAGACCAGCACTTTATGCCAGCCTGACTGCATAGTAGGGCTGAAATAGGGCGGAGCATTCACATGCTCTGAGCAATAGTTCCACCGCCCCGTGACCATCATAGTGTGCACCCGTCCATACGGCATGCACCATGATGAGTCATGGGCAGCACAGCACCCAAACAACGCTGGCTGAAAGGGACACTATCATGACGTGCAAGTGCACCTGCAATGCCCCATTGAGGAAGGTGCTCAGACCAGCTTCTTTTGGGGTGTGGGTTGGTGCTGCAGCGTGCGGCTGCCGTGGCACCAACTCGGGGCAAATAGGGGCAGCATTTAGCTGCCCGTCTGTATAGCCCCTAAAAGACCAAAGTTACTTTTGTGACTGCAAGTGGATATGCTGACTGGGAGATTGTGAGGGATAGAGTCCAATCTCTCTTTCCAAGTTAGGCTTGGGCTTTCCTCTCTTTTAAATACCTTATTTTTGTTAGTGCTTTTGTACTGTATTTCATTACCTTTAGGCATGATTTAATTCATGTGGGATGATCAATCTGTATACATGCATGTGGATATACTCATGCACAATTATGCAAGTGTCTACTATTTGTGGGATGGGAGCCAATCTTACTTTTTTAAAACTATATAAAAAAAAACCCAACTGGCCTAAAAGATGTTGCCAGTTTTCATGGTTTTATTTGTACACCTGCTTGCTTGAGTTGCTGAGAAGATAATTAGTGTGAATAACCTCTAAGAGCTCATCCCTGCCTGCTTGCACTCTGGGAAGTCACTGGGGTTTTCACTGCTAACATCAGACTCCAGATTAGAAATGTAAAGGCCCATGGGAAAAAAAAATAAGAAAAAAACAGCAATAGCAGCTTCATTTATATATTGCTTCATGTTACACTTTACAGTAAGCATTTTTGTCTGTGTTTTTCCTGAATCATGCTAAAATAAAATATTCCATAATTGATTTTCTTCCTTTTTTCTTGTCCCCCCCCCCCCCATTTCCTCCCATTTTTTTCCTGTGGGGGGAAATGGGTGGGGAAAGGAGGGGAAAGGGAAAAAAACAAGAAAAAATTGAAAAATAGGAAGAAAGTCAATTATGGAATATTTTATTTTAGCATGATTCAGGGAAAAAAAGTTTTTCCCCTAATTTTTCTGCAGGCCTTCACATCTCTACTCCAGATATTACCAGATTATTTATTTATTGTATTGTTTTGGTGGGTTTTTCAGGCTATGTGGCCATGTTCTAGAAGAGTTTATTCCTGACATTTCACCATCATCTGTGACTGGTATCTTCAGAGAATATTTATTGTATTTAACTCCAGGCAGTATACACATTTCTGCCCACAGCATCCTGGCATGGCAGGTTAGATTAGGCTGAGAGCTATAGACTGTGCCAAAGGGGAAGCAGTGGTGGGATCAGCCAAGGTGCATGGTTGAGTGGAGATTTGAACTATGCCTTACCTGCGTGGTCTCAAGCCCATCTGTCATGCTTTAGCTTAAAGGGGGGAGGGGATGAAAAGATGAGATTCTTATGTGTATATATTTCTGCACTTCCACAATGTAATTGGAACATGCACTTACCATCTGCCACACTGAATATCAGCCATACAAACAGCCCTATAGCTTACTAGTTTGATTTTAAACTCATGAATTCCAATATTCACCCTATACACACTTTTATAGGTTTTCTTCAGGAATGAATAAAGCATGATTTAGTCCTATCATAGGAACCAAAATAGTGATCCTAAAGCAAGGAAAATAATTGTGTTGTCTTTTGAACACCAGTGGCCTAGATTTTTTTTTAACAGCTCTTGACCTTTCCTCAATCCATCAAAGACCCAAGATTCAAAAGAATTAGGTCAGTTAGCAACTTCAAGTGGCCTGGAGTGTTTCTATGCTTAAAAACCCAACTCAGCAATGCCCCCCGAACAAACCTAGAGGAATCTGGAATTCCCAGTTGGAAAGTTGATTTGCTGACTATTTCAAGACAATCTTTCTCCTGCTATATGTGTCAGGTGAGGTGGGGGTGGGGTTAATTTTTGCTGATACCCATTCCCATTCTAGATGTTACTGTGCCAAGTTAGTGGTCTGATTTAGTTTGGAATTTTTATTTTATTTTTTCATTTATTTATTTCGAATTTGACTCATGTCGACACATAGAACATTGTTGCTACATATCATGGTGTGTGTATGTATGTGTGTTTTAACAGAATGCTAATACATTCTGTTGTATTAATATTGTCAAGCAAGAAAATAGTAAAGTATTTAAGACACAGTGCATGAAACCTAACGTCTGGCTATAGGGATATGAGCAGGCTTAACCACTTGTTTCTCCCAAAACTTTGCCACTGTACTCAGAATTTTAATTTGGATAGTATTCTCCACTCGATGAAGGTGGTCAGATTAAAGCAATTTCCAGTTCCAACCAGAATCTTCCAGCTGAAAAAGGAAATGTGTAAAATTCATTTTTCTCAAATTATGCATGGAACGGACAAGTAATAGAGTAGAAAAATGTGTGCCTCCTGTTTATAATACATTTATAGAGAGGAGTAGAGGCACATTAAACAAAACTGATAAATATGATCAGTTTAAAGAAGTACTTAACCAATGAAATTCTCTACAACAACCAAGTAGTGACACTCTGAATTTAGCAGAATTACATGCATGAATTTAAACTCTAGGAGCATCCAGAAGTATGTCAAATGAGATTCTGTCTCATATACGTGGAAGATAAACAGCTGAGAAAATGCAGAAAATGATTCAGGCTATTTTCAATCTTCTAAACTAGGCTTCTCCTCCTTACTAGTGCTGCTTCTTATGCAGACAGAACAGAGGTCTTTAATTCATCTGTTCAGTAATTTTTGTAATACCACAGCTCTGTATACAGAGGCCTAGCCAAACAAGATTGTGACACTGTGCTAAACTTAGGTCAGAAAAGAGATATTCAAAACAGAAATCCTCTTTCACTCTTTGCAAGATACTGTGTCACAATTCTGTGAAACTTTGATACATAGAGAAACTGAAATTGAGAAACAGAAGGTGTGGCTAAAGGGTGAACTATGGCGGGTTATAGACTGCCGCTTTGAGGTGGTCTGCCGCCGCCGCTTGCTCCGTGTGGGAGCCGCAGCAGCCACACCGCGCGGCTCCCGCGCGGAGCAAAAAAGGAGCTCCAAAATGGAGCTCCTTCTTGCGGCGCCTCTATGATGTCGTGAGACGCCGCTGGCGCATTTGCGACGTCATAGGCGCCGCGACACGTTCGGACGCTATGCGTTCGATACAAAAAGATGGCGCCGGCCGTGTGGAACGGCCGGCGCCATATTGTACAGACAGAGTCCGTATTAGACCCAGGGGCGTCTAGGAGAGACGCCCCTTTTTTAAAATGGGACGTCCTGCGGACGTCCCAAGTGTCGGTGTGTAACCGGCCCTAGTTACTTTCATTATGTGTTGCTTACAATGCTAGCCAATTGCACTTCTTGTATTTTTAAAAACGTCGTTTTGAGTTGATCTAATGGGAGCAAGCTTGGAAAAAGTCAAGAACCCACTTTCCCCACTACTGTGTTTTAACTTATATAATGTGGAAACTGATTTTCTTCTTCAAAAAGGCTGTTGGGCTACCTTTATACATACTTGCAAGTGCTTATATGTAGATAATCAGTTTGTAGGTAATGTTTAATTTACTGGAGAGAGTGGATGATTACATCTTATGCCCTAAATTCAACATGATATTAACATAGAAAAACAGTGCATTGTTGTTTGGTTTTACATTTGCATGGAAAATATTACTTTTGCTATTTGGTTCCTAGCCATGTCAATAGTTTCAGTTGTACAACTGGAAAATCTCACATATTCCCCCCTTATGCATAGCTGAGAACTAACATTAGGTAAATGAAATATTCTTTATACTAGTGGAATGAAACCAGCCTATAGTGAGAGTTGCTGTTTTGCTTGTTGTGTGCATTCAAGACATTTCTGACTTATGGTGACCTTAAAGTGAACCTATCATGAGGTTTTCCTTGGCAAAATTTGTTAATAGAGGGGCTGCCTTTGCCTTCTTTGAGACTGAGCGAGTGTAGCTTGCCCATGATCACCCAGTAGGTTTCCATGGCTGAGTGTGGGTTCAAACCCTGGTCTCCATAGTTGTAGTCCAATACTCAAATCACTACACCATGATGGTTCTTAGTTAGCATATGTGAAAACTAGAATGGGAAAGGAATAAGGCAGCTGCTTTCTACACATATGTACCTAGGGTGAGATGTCATCACATGTTAAAAGATGCCATAATCATAGTGGCTGATGTTGGCACATGTGACTGGCAACCATCTCACTTAGAAGATCATAACACGGGACAGGACTGAATTGCTCCCCTGTCCTTATCCCGTCCATGACACAAGTAAAAGTGATAGCGCAAATCACTTTCAGATGAAAGCAGGCTGAAAAGCACTTTTAGCCATCAGCTGAAAGAGCTTTCAGCCATCATGGTAATAATGGGGTCTTCCGTTATTTCACAAGACAGGAAATGACAGTAGAAAGTGCTTTCAGCTGATGGCTGACAGTGCTTTTCAGCCTGCTTTCATGTGAAAGTAATTTGTGCTATCACTTTCACTAGCACTTCATGGGCAGCTGAATGATGGGTTCAGCATGCTTGCAAGTGAAAGTGATTTGTGTGCAGTGAGAAGTCAAGTAGAACCAGCAGAGACATACTCCTGTGTCCAGCTCCCAGTATAGACTGAGGAAATCATCACTTATCTCAAGTATCTCAGCTAGTGAAATATTAAGTAATAGATTTTTTTCCTAGATATTTTAATGCATTAAAAAAAGAATGTGGGAATAGACTTGAAACTGGACAGGACTATATACACTTCAAGAGAGCCAGTATGGTGTCATGGTTTGAATGTTGGGTTAGTACCCAAAAGACCAGGGTTCAAATCTCCACTCAACCATGAATACCCACTGAGTGACCTTGGGCACATCATAGCCACAGCAATGGTAAACCCCAAGAAAATCCCATGAAGAGATTGCCATGAATTAGAAACAATGTGTAGGCATGCAATAAAAATTTACACCCCTCATCTCTTATGCTCCTGCCAGATTCTATGTTTATTTTAAAGATAATAACCTGTGTTATAGTTAAAACTAAGCTCTACCTTGCCCAGTGTTGTCATCATTGATTTATAGTAGGATTCAACTTTCAGGCAGGAGTTTTTCCAGATTGAAATAAGGCTGGGGGGATGCTCATGTACACAATTCCTGTGTTCTCCCACTGAGCTCTGTGTTATGAGCAGTGCTCTTTTCTGAAATTTTGGGCATAAATGATATCCTACATGGCCGCAGATGGAGTCTGGCCTGGTTTCAGACATTATCCTCAAGGCGTGGGACCACACACACAACACACCTCAATGACATTAGCCCCACCAAGCAATGTCTTCCAGATAATCTGGGAGTCGCAGATGAGATCATTTAATCCAAATAACCCAGAAAAGGTGTAATGTTTGCTCCAAATGATCAACTTAATACCTCTTCTTGACTGTTGTCCTACCGGATTATCCTATCCAAAAAGACACCTCAGTCCAGGTGTCATCCAAGTAATTATACAGCTCTTACCAGAGCTTAATTTTGCCCTTAAAAAACAACAACAGCCTACTCAGTTTACATATTGGGAGGTGACCCCGCAGGGTTGTTGTAGCCGGCCCAACTCGCAATAAATACCCCTAATTAGATCCTTTGTTACTTCTGGCACCTTTGAAAGAGGCAAAGTGTGTCTCGAGGGGAGGGGGGATGGCTCTGGGTTGTAGCTAAATAGAGAACAGTAGCCCACTGAATTCCTTTCCATATTCAGACATAATTGTGGGTAAAATCTAGGATGCTGATTTCTGAGAGAGAATCCTGTCACTGGAATCTGTGCGGTCATCTGATTCCCTCAGCCGATCCATCTCTTTGGCAGATGTTTAACTTCTATGCTAATCAGCAGCGTGCAACTTCAGGCTGGGCTATCATTGCCAACAGAATATCATTTGTATCTAGCCTGCTGGGTAATAGTCAAAATTGCAGGTTGCACAGTGAGATAATCCTGTCTTTTTATATCCTTTATGTAGCAGCGGTCATTATAGTGGCATTTGAGCTTCTAAATAATATTTACATGCTGTGCTTTTCATCTGATGTCTATTAGACAAAGGTGGATGGAATATCAGCAGTATGATCATCTTTGTTTAAAACAGGGAGTTTAAGAAGTCTGAGCTTGCTTATCATGGGTATCAATGACAGCAGGATAGATGGAGCCTTCACTGTGGTTTTATGCTAGTTTATGCTGAAGATGGGAGTCCTTTTCTGATCCAATTACTGCATTTGTACCAAGAAGAATAAACAGAGCCCAAAATGGAATCGGCTGCCCTTACTCCCTCCACCACAAACATTTTATACCTTCTGACATTTCACAAATGTAAACCCAAACATGACTGGCCAAACAACTTCAGAGTGTGATCAAGAAGGTAAATGTTATGAATGAGGGAGAATGCACAAGCCAGGAGAGGCTGCAGTAATTTGCTTTTGCCTACACTAACTGTGAAAGGCTGTTTATGCCCCCATTAGTCCTCTCCACTAATTGCATTTGCAGTTTGAACTCAGTTTGCAGCAACTGAAGTAAGTTGAGCACTGGGACATTTTAAAAGCAGCTGAAATAGTAGGATAACAGAGGATAATCAAGACTGCCCCTTGACCCATTGGGATGGTTGTAGGGTACGCACAGACACACACAGAAAGGCATGCATAAACTCCTCTCCATTTCCCTCTTTCTTTCTCACACACATAAACAGAGACAGCAATTTATGTTGCTTTCCTCCAGTGCTCTCACAATGGAGGTCTCATCCTTCATGGCCAGTTTACTGGCATACCAATCTGTGCATGAAAAAGGGGGCAACTCTTTCGACCATTGACAAAAAGAAAATTGCATTTCCCCCCCTCAAGAATGGGATTACTAGGTCAAATACAGCTCACCAACTGGTGGTTCAATATTGCCTGTTTATGTTATCTATAGTAATTGGAAATAACTTCTGGGGTGTCTGTGTTGGCCATGTAACATCTTTGCCCAATGAAGAAAACAACAACGCTTTAAAAACTTGCATAAATATTCTGTCTGGGGAATCTGTATGGGCCACAGGCTGCCAAACCATACAGTCAAAGGCTGGGGAAATACACTCAGGGACACACTTTGTCCTTTCTGAGCTATAGACAGAGTAGAAATATACCTGAAGAGCTATCAATTTCTGCTTGTGTGTGTAAAGCAAACTATTTAGTTTCCTTTGTGATAAATCAAACAAATGTATTGCAATCACTGCCAAAGCATTTGAAAACCAAGTGTTACTATTCTATATTTCTCATTTTTGTTTGGGCAGTCCTTGAAGAAAGACTGGTATACTCATACAGTAGCATCCCTGAAATGATAGGAATGGAAATGAAATTATGGCCCAGTACAGACCACCCCAAAAGGGCGGTCTGCCAGTGCCTAGTTTTCCGCTGGGGGGAAAACGCAACGGACAAACCGTGCAGTTTCCTGGTGGTGGAAAAAGAACCTGCAAAAAGCGGATTCTTTTTCTGATGCGGTAGCAGCACAATGAGTGTGGCAGTGGTGCACTTGTTATGTAAGTGCGAATGCTCCATGCGAATGCCGCGTGGCACTTACGTAACGATGGCAGCACCCATCTGTACAGGGCACCACCATTTTGACAACCTCGTCAAGTGCTAGGGTTGAGGCATGTGTGGGCAGAGCGCCCTAGGCCAACCCCTAGCACGTGACGAGGGTGCCCCATAGGCCTGTCTGTACCAGGCCATTTTTTTTCATACAGCAATTCTGGTTTTAACCCTCTTCTAATACTAGTATGCCCTTAGATCAGGGATGATGAACTTTTGATAGGATGATGAAAGCTTTTGTCCAGCAAGAAGGCATTCTTACACCATTAAGTTTTAATGAACGAAGTGTTATATGCAAACATCTTATGCAAAGATGTTTAGAAAAACTGACAGTGAAGCAAAACAAAATTGCAGTCTATGTGACAAGTTTTCTGGCTTGGTATTAAGTGGGGGGGGGGATAAGAGATGTCTACATTATCCACTGTTAATTTTCTCAGCCAAATAAATCCTTAACACTATTTAATAACTTTTGTTGCCTGGGGAATGTTGTTCTTATTTCTCATTTAGCCTCATTAGTAGACTGCAGTTACACTATTCTGCTTTAATCCTAGTGACTTCTGTAGGGTGTCTAGTTGTTAATGTTGAAGTTAAAAATCCTATCTTTATTCACAGTAACATCATAATCCATCTACCAGTCAGTCACCTAGCAATAACCATCAACCATGGTTTCATTCTCTCGTATTGTATGGCATACATGGTGCTTTACAACAAGAGAAACCATAAATTAAATTATCGCTGACTGTGAAAGCTAGAGCGTAAATCTATGATCACTGACTGAACAGGGCACAGCAATGTGTTTTTTAAACAAACATTGTTTGTGTCTAATTCAATTCCAAATGTCCTCCTAGTTGCACTTAGACTTAGACTGGTGACTGAGTCAGACCTGGAGAGAAAAAAAGCTCCCCTATTCCACAATTTCCTATTTAATCTGCAAAAAGGCCTGATTCACACTGTGGTAGCTGCTGGACAAATGCTTGGATATCTTGCATGTGTTAGTTTTCTGTCTATAATTAGATGGGAATGTACTACCAGCATGAACAGAGTTAGTTTGCCTTTGTATTGTCTGATACCAAACCAACTTCGGCCAAAAGTGTCAGGGATTCCTCAGGCACATTTGGGGTGATATGGGAGGGAAGCATATTGTTATTTATTCAATTTGTATATTTTTTAAAAGCAAAGCTGATATTAGGGATGCAAATTCTCCACTATTTCATGAAACATATTCAGGGGGGAGCTGTGTTGGCCATGCAGGAAAATGCAACAAGATACAACATCCACAAAAGAGCAATACTTTCATTGGCCAATTGAAATGCAGAAAATACATTATGCAAGCTTTCAAAACTTCATTGGCTCCTTCATCAGGCACATATATTAAAAATCACACAGGAAAGGAAGCCATAGGCCTACATTTAGTATCAGATGTTTTTTTTTTCTGTTGTAGTTCAGTTACTCCAGGGGGTTTTCAATGCAGGCAAGGACCATTGCCTTGCCCTTTTTGGCCATGTGGGGATGAGGGGCATAGGGCAATACAGGTAATGAAATTACAGTTTCATTAGCAACAGAAAAGTAACTTCCCTTGAGATACAGTCATCCCTGGACTGTGTTAAGCCAACTGTTCCTTTTGTAGGCAGATAGTATTGGTTTTTTAAAGTCACTGTACTGTTATATCTGGAAAAACTTTTAGGTACTGTTTAGTAAGAAACAAAAACACCCCCCCCCCCTTTATCAAATGTAGTCAAAATGAAATGGTTGCATCCGTATAGGAGGTAAAAACCTGAAGGAGTTAAGTCCTAGCCCATTAGATCCCCCTCATTAAGCACAACACTAGCACAACATTTCAAATGCATCGATTCCTCTTGTGCAGACCCTCACACCCTGAGGACTGCCATTAGCAACCAACAATACACAATCAAATCATTCCTGCTTTTCCAGATCACACAAAATATATAGCCAAGTCCTTTCCAGGCAAACATTCTCTGAAGATGCCAGCCACAGATGCTGGCGAAATGTCAGGAAGAAACTCTGCTAGAACATGGCCACATAGCCCAAAAAACCCCAAAAAAACTATGGATCGATTCTCTGCCTGCCACCTTTCTTAATTATTCAGCTTTCACAACCATACATAGAAATTAAAAAATATGGTGGCATGTACTATCCTTACTTCAATATTCAATGATATATTGGCCGGTTACAAACCGGCATTTGGGACGTCCGGAGGACGTCCCATTTTAAAAAAGGGGCGTCTCTTCTAGACGCCCCTGGGCCTAATACGGACTCTGTCCGTACAAGATGGCGCCGGCCCTTCTACATGGCCGGCGCCATCTTTGCGTATCGGATGCTGAGCGTCCGTACGCGTTGCGTCTTTTGTGACATAGCGAGTGCGCCCCTGGCGCCTCGCTACATCGCAAATGCGACTCTAAAAGAAGCTCCATTTTGGAGCTTCTTTTTCGGTCCGCAGGGGAGCCGCGCCGTCTGAAGGCTCTGGCTCCCCTGCGGACCTACCGGCGGCGGCGGCAGACCACCGCAAAGCAGCAGTCTGTACCCCGCCCCTGTGATATGTGGGGATCTTATCTAGTCTCTTTTAGCTGCTCTTCCAAGCCCTACTATCATCTGCATTCTGCTTTAGGACTGAGACAAGGTATAAATAGTCTTTGACTATTTCAATGTCTTTATCCTCTGCTTTACATTTATGTAAATCATCTGTGGCCATTATTTTTGTTTTTTTATTCTTCAACTAGATCTTGTAGCATCTTTGAGATTAAGTGAGGGGAAAAAGTAGTTAGCATAAGCTTTCATAGGCTTAAGTCTACAGTGCACAAATAAAGCAGTTTGACACCACTTTAAATCCCATGGCTCAGTGCTATGGAATTTTGGGATTTTGTGAAAGATTTAGGCATACCTGTCAAAGAGCTCTGGTACCCAATCAAACTACAAGTCTGAAAATTCCATAGCATTGGGACATGAAAGTTAAAATAGTGTCAAACTGATATATTTCTTCAGCATGAAGTGCTCAGGAACAGACTTGTTGCATTTCTGTTTTGCATATTCTGCACATAGGACCAGCTCATTCATAGCTATAAAGGTCTGTTCCTAGACACTTCACTCCATGCATCTGATGAAGTAGACTTAAGTTGAAAGCTTGTGCTGCCAACTTCTTTGTCTCAGTCTCAAAGGTGCTACAAGATACTTCTGTTTGAACTGATTTGCAGGATATGGATATGCATAGTCAGCAAGCACAGGATAGTCAAGAGACTATTCCAGTGGCTTCCTGAACTGGCTACTTTATTTTATGGGAATATAGAAAGAGCCATGCTGCTTCAGACCAAAGACCTATGCAGTCTCTCTTTACACACTGACCAACTTGATTGATTATAGGAAGCTCACCAGCAGGACATGAGTGCAACTGCTACCTCTGTCTTGTGTTTCTCAGCAACATATAGAGAGAGGCATACTGTGTCTGTTACCTGAGGGCCCAGCCCACATCATTTCATTTAATGCAATTTAAGCTGTTAGCTAGATACATCCTGCAGCAATGAATTCCACAGTTTATTTTTTTTTTATGTGCTTCCTTTTATTTGTTGTGAGTCTTCCACCATTGCCCAGCTGTAAAGTGTGATTTGTTCTTTTTCTTCTGTATTTGGGTCATTTTTCTTTCTGTCTTGTTTTTAGCTTTTGATACAGCAATTCTTAACAACAAACACTGCCTTACAAAACTGAGTTTAGAAGAAAAATAAGTGGAAGGAAAATACCATGCCAAGAGGTGTAGGTCTTCTGTGACCACAAAATACTTTGGGAGGATCTGACAAGATAGAAAAGGTGACCAATAGGCTGCTGGTTTTGTTTCACTTATTTTACAGTATTAAAGCATGAGATCCTTATAATAGTACAGTTGTGATTTACTGAAACAGTGTCTGTATGTCTAGAAAAATGCTACCCTCTAATGAGGACAGTGTGTGTCATAAGGTAGGCCACTTTCCTTTTTCCTATAGCACTGTTTTCTCAGTAGTCAGAAATAGAAAATTGGGGCTGTACCAACCTCCCCTAAGGGGTAGCCTGCAGCCACATCTATCTGTGCCGGATCAGGGCTGCAACAACCACACGCTGTGATCCCAATCTCTCCTTTCCATGGTGTAAAAAGCCACAAAAAGCAGCTCCAGAAAGGGTGCCATAGCCACTGGTGTGCAGCTTTTCCACGTTTCTTTGGTGCTGCGTCATGTAGAAGCAGTGCCAGAGGAGCACTGTAACGCTGCGTCCTGTGTAGAGCAGTGCACAGTGTCATGCCAGCCTGGGGGTGGATTTGGGGTGAGCATCATGTGAACGCCATACCCCAACTCTGCCCCCAGGGTGTCCTTAATGGTTGGTCTGTCAAGCCCCTTAATTACCATATACTAAAGCTTGCTGTGAAATGCTCAAAATAGTGAACACATTCTCAATTATATGGCTAAACCTGGATATTAAAGCTAGAGGAATGATGGCTTTACCTTCAGGTGTCTTAAATTATTCCACTTTTCTTCAAGGGGTTGATACTGAAGGATGATTGAGTAGAGAAAGTGATATCTATATGCAAAAGGACCTTGTAGCAGCTTTGAGGCTAATCTGAAAGAAAGAAGTTGGTAGCATGAGCTTTTGTAGACTTCATCTGACTTCTTCATATACATGATGAAGTAGTCTGAAGTCAATGAGAGTTCATGCTACCAACTTCTTTCTTTCAGTTAGTCTCAAAGGCGCTACAAGATCCTTTTGCATACTGATTTTCCAGACTAACAGAGCTATATCTTTGTCTATCCGTATTTATGTATATTTTTAACTAACCAGTGTAACTTACAAAAAGGTGGATGAGTTTATTCTTCAGCCTAAATTTAGGTACCCAGGTCATTTTCAAATCATGACAACTTGAATGAAAGGATTCATTGCTCAGTTTATGATAGAACTCATCAGTGTAAAATTCTAGAACCTGCTCAATCATATTACCAGGGACTTTTATCTCTGCATTCAATCTATCCTAAGAAAAACATGCCCTTGAGCAAACACAAAGTGTATTTTCCTCATTAATCAGACATGAATGCAGTTATTGTACAGTTATTGTGGCTTTTGGGAACTGTTTCTAAAGAACTTGAGTGTGATGACATTTCTCTCTTTTTTACATTTAAGTCAGCTTCTGTTGGAATAGTGAAGCCTACGATGATTTTTCTAAAGGCCCAACAGATAGACTTGAATAAATCACTGTAGCAAATTGAGTACATATTTAGATCTAGCAAATGGATTGCTTTAATGGCTGTGGGGCAAGAAATATATTCTGGTCATGTCTTGTTTTAGCTTCTTAGAATTATTACTGGATTATTTGACCTTTGCAAGGTCTTTCTATGAAATCATTGCATTGTATACCTAAGTCCAACAGAAGCCTGTGGCTATGGATCTAATTCCTTAGCAGGTGGCTTTATGATTACAATCTGCAAGCCAAGGCCACTTTGCCCCAACCTGGTAAGACCCAAAGACTCTCTATTTGTGTGACAATTTCCCATTTTGAAGAATTTGAAGAAAGAGGTGCCAAGGCACAGCAAGTAGTTCCTACATACCAGAAATGAAGCAGATTCTTCTCTTCCTTTGGCTGTAAAAGCTGCAAACACATTGAACACTTCCTGTAGTAGTAAGACTCTATATAAGTAGTGTATTTAAATGTTTCTGGCTGCTTGTATTTCATCACAATTTCTCAAAATCTGTGTTGTTAGCTGATTTATCAGGTTTTCCCCAATGGGGACAACATGATATCTTATCCCAGTAGGGAATTGCTAGTAGCACTACTTGCATTTCCCATTTAAAAATGCTTTCAGCGATAGATGCCAGATGCTGCTAACCCTACTCATGTTGAACACAAGCAGCATTATATATGCAAGTCCTAGCAAGATTTGACAACTGCTAGCTTCCAACGTTTTCCAGTCCAAAGTCACATGTGTGAAATCCTGCACTGAATTTTACATAAATAGATGTCACTGGGAATTATAAACCACAAACTGTAGAAGATTACAGACTGTGACTTTGATCCATTAATGAGTCCTTATTCTACACTCTAGAAGAACAGACACACTTATTGACTGGTTTTGCATTGGTCTAAGGTAGTTGCCAGAAATGAAAATAAAATAAAGCAACAGTTCACAGGACATTGATCATCTGTTAAGAAAACCTTTATCAGAATAGGATTTCAGTAAAGATAGCTTTTCTCTTTAGTTTGTGACATAAGCTGAAACTTGCCCCAAAAGTCCTTTTCACACACCAATTTAAAGACAGGGCAGAGTCCTTAAAAAGAGCACCATTAGTGCTAAAAAGAAAACTTTAGGTTTTGACTTTAAAGCTCTTCATGATGTAAAGCCCTGAATGCCTGACAGACCCCCCCCCCCCAAATATATGCATGTCTGTGTTAACATCTTCAACAAAGGAATTTGAGATGCCTCTGATAACAAAGGCATGTGGGGGGGGGGGGGGCTAGAGGGGGAAGGGCCTACTAAGGAGTGGCATCCCAGTTGTGGAATGTCTGCCACACTTAACACCTACTTTAATGTTGGTGCCAAGCAAAAACAGTTCTATTTGCCTAGTCTTTTAAATACTGTATTTGGCAACAGATTGTTCATGCTTCATGTGCAGCAGTTCTAAAGAGGGTATATTTGTGACATGGTTCTTCATTATGAGAACTAATTAATTTTTCATTCCCTTGATAAAGTATCAAAAAAGTCAAAGTAATTATACTAAAATATATGCCATTTCGGATGCTTTGCATAGCTAAATTCGGTTCCTTCTAATCTTGGTGTGGGGAGTCTATTCTCTTGTCTCCACCCCAGACAAGAATCAGGAGCATGATGGTTTATAGCACAATAGTTGTAATGGAATCCAGTCCTCAAAAATGAGTCAGTGCCCTGTCTTCCAGGGCAGAGTCCTATCTCTTTATTTCTACTTTCTGTAAAGCAACATTCTTTCCAGTGGGTATTTTGGAAGCACAGGCAAGAAAGGGGACTGACAACAATCTTACTAGAATCAATAAAATATAATTAGGGATATGTTGTGGAATCCAGTTTCATTTCACAGTTTGATGGACTTATCTTGTGCACACTATTTGTATAGTCCAGGGAGCAGAGGTCATTTGCATTATAGAATGTTCATTTTGAAGGATGACTGCATATATCCACAGAAAAATGTGCACATTGAAACAGTATGCATAGAAATATGTGCACAGTTCCAACAAGCTCCAAAAACAAATTTTTGTCAATGGGGAGAGTATCCAGGCAATGTGTGCAATTTTGAGCACAGGCATATTTCAGTTTGGAAGAAATAAACAAAAATGGACAAATTTCACATCATTAAAAAAAAATACAACCCCATAAAAAGAAAATTTTAAAAACAAAACAAAACAATGATGATGACAACAACAATGACAATGACAAATTATGGGACTGGACATAGACCAGAAGTGGAAGTGGGAAGGGATGATACCTGAAAAGCTAGTGCTCACTTGAACCAGAATGGTATAGTAATTTGGGTGTTGGACTAGGACTCATGAGGATTCCAATCTCCTGCTGTCCATGGAGACCACTGAGTGACTTTGGGCAAGCCACTCTCTCTCGGCCTCAGAGGAAGGCGATTGTAATCCTGCTCTGAACAGAACAACAAAGGACTGAATCGGGGGGGGGGGGGGGGGGGGGGGGGGGGGGGCGCAGTAGAGGCAATAGATTGTACTGGCAGGAACTAGCTTCAACTATCCATGTTTTCTTTCTGGGTCTTGCTTTCCCCCACCTCCTTTGTTGAGATGGGTAGAGATAAGCATGTAACATATAGAGAACAGAGGAGGATATTTCTAATTTCCCATATTTCCAATCACAAACATATGTTGACACATGTTTTCAGCAAACATGTGATAAAGTCCTGCAATTTCTGAGACAGATGTATACACTTAAATGTATATAGGGTTACCCCTTCTTCATTGAGGAATATAAGAACAATGAGATTGCCAAGGACCTTGTAACACAGTGTCTATGATGATGAGCATGTTTGGTTTTAGGCTGCAGATCTGTTGTACAGCCTTGCTTCACAGAGGTTTGGCTGAGGCAACTCAGTGATTGGAATAGGTGAAAAACTGAAGCCATGTTCTCCTGTCCACTTCCTCAACACTGTTCTCTCTGTCAGTGATATAGGGGCATGAAAAGAATGAGGTCACTTTCAGTTAAGCAGCGGTTGTAAGACTATATGAGTATATAAAGCTAGGAGAGTCATTAAATTGTTGCATTCATGACAATTTTATATTTTCTGTTTTACTTTGGGGGGAGTCATATGCTCAAGATCAAAGCTGACTACTTTAATTTTTCCATCCTCACTTTCTCAGGATGGCTACCCCAAAGGGTATAAGCAAAACAGCTACCTCTGTCAATCCATTTTGAAAGTTCTAACAGTTGTGCAATTCAACATTTTTGAATTTTCAGGAAGAAGGGAATCACTTGGGAGATTTCTCTCTCCTGGATGCTAAAATAATGTAAATGGCTATTGATACTATATACCTTGATTTGTGTGTGTGTCTGTGCATGAACATGCACACACACATGAACATGTGAGGGGAGTCATTTACTACTCTGCTTGAGGCAACAAATTGCCTTATCCCAATAATGCTGGCTGCATGCCTCTCCCCCCCCCCCCCGCCCCCCGCCCCAGTTCATAATGGTCCACTACAGGTGTGAATGGCCCAGTCTTCAATTGATTCAATTTTGTAGCTAACAATAACTGATAGACTCTCCTTCATTCATCTGTGGAATAATTTAAAGACAGTAGACATCATTCCTTCACATGTCAGTGAATATCATAAGTTAATACTGTGTTGCATGAAGAAGCAATGTTGTAAGAATTGCTTCTAGGCAACTTAGCAAAAAGGATTTTAAAGGTCAGCAATGATACCATGTGAATAAACAAGCAAATGAAATATAATGGAGATATTAATTTTCAGGGTTTTTTTTTAACCAGACTGGTGCAAAGGGGGAAGGCAGAAGGAGACATTTATAGCAGGCCCTTGGTTTCAGGACCTCCTGTAGATACTAAAATCTGTGGATGGTCAAGTCTCATTAAATACAATCACATAGTAAAATAGTGACCCTTATATAAAATGGCAAAATCAAGGTTTGCTAATTGGAATGAATACATACACATACACTGTGGATAGACTGATCCCGGGATAAAATAAATAAATCTGTGTACACATAAGGCTGATTACGGTTGTATATTTCTTTCTTGCCAATTGACTTGTGGATGTACAGTATGCAGTTGTTTCACTTAGAAGAAATGAAGACGACATTCAGAAAGAATGATACATATATTATGGAGAGTCTGTGGGGAAGGAGGAAGGGAAAAGAAGTCCATATATCTAATGAAATGTAACAAAGGGCCCAAAGGGGTGCTCCTTCACTCGTCACTCCTGATGACAAATCAGGTAAATGTGACGGTCAGGAGTGCCTGTTATCAGCTTCGGCTGATACGCCAGCTGCGCCCTTTTCTGGAAGTAAGGGATCTCGAGACGGTTGTGCACGCGCTGGTAACCTCACGCCTTGACTTCTGTAATGCACTCTACATGGGGCTACCCCTGTGCTTGACTCGGAAATTACAGCTGGTTCAAAACATGGCAGCCATGCTTGTCTCAGGAACATCTAGGAGGGACCACATTACTCCAGTTTTGAGGTCCCTCCACTGGCTGCCTATCAGCTTCCGGGCCCAGTACAAGGTGTTGGTTATCACCTTTAAAGCCCTAAATGGCTTGGGTCCAAGCTATCTTAGAGACCGCCTCCTCCCGTACAATCCTCCCCACGCTCTCCGGTCCTCTGGGAGGAACTTACTGCAGCCTCTAAAATCTAGGCTTGCGGCAACCTCCCAGAGGGCGTTCTCTGCTGTCGCCCCCAAACTCTGGAACAACCTGTCGGATGAGATCCGTCAGATAACATCATTAGACAGCTTTAAAAAAGCGGTCAAGACGGATCTCTTCCGGCAGGCCTTTCCAGATTAACCATCCCGGCCCAGGTTCCCAGGTTCCCTGATTCCCTCATTCCTCCCGTGGCCCCATCTTAGAGATGGTTGAGGATCAACAGAGGGATATCAGGGTTTTTGGCTTTAATTGCTGTTTTTATCCTTGATATTGTATTTTTAATATGTTATACTATTTAATACTGTCTTAAGGGGGGGAGGGATAAAGTGTTTTTAATTGTCATATTTTATATTTTACTGTTGTTAACTGCCCGGATTGGTTTGCCAGAGGGCGGTATACAAATAAATATTATTATTATTATTATTATTATTATTATTATTATTATTATTAACTCTGCAGAGATGCTAAGAATGCCATTTATATCATACAGGTCATCTGGCCTGTATGGTATTGCATCACATGGTGGCCCATTCTGATGACATCACCAGTTTGTGCATGTCTTCAGTTTCTTCTTGTGTTATGTGGGCTTGTATTAAGTTTCCATGACCCTTTAGGGGTTTGGATTCTTTTTTTTTTTTTTTTTTTGAAGTGCACTTTGCACATTCATATATTTAATAAT
>NC_056524.1:38948494-39053186 GCF_019175285.1 Sceloporus undulatus
TAGTTGTAGTCCAATATCAATCATACACATGAAATGGTTTCTTAGTTAGCATATGTGAAAACTAGAATGGGAAGGAAAAGGCAGCTGCTTTTCTACACATAGTTACCTAGGTTGGGATGTCATCACATGTTAAAAGATGCCATAATCATAGTGGCTGCGGTTGGCACATGTGACTGGCACCACTCACTTAGAAGATCATAGACACGGGACAGGACTGAATGGCTCCCCTGTCCTATCCCGGCCATGACACAAGTAAAAGTGATAGCGCAAATCACTTTCAGATGAAAGCAGGCTGAAAAACACTTTTAGCCATCACTGAAAGAGCTTTCAGCCCATGGAAAACGGGGTCTTCCGTTATTTCACAAAGGAAATACAGTAGAAAGTGCTTTCAGCTGATGGCTGACTGCTTTTCAGCCTGCTTTCATGTGAAAGAATGTGCTATCACTTTCACTACCACTCATGGGCAAGCTGTAATCTGGGTTTCAGCATGCGTGCGAGTGAAAGGATTTGTGTGCAGTGAGAAGTCAAGTAGAACCAGCAGAGACCATACTCTGTGCTCCAGCTCCCAGTATAGACTGAAGGAAATCATCACTTATCTCAAGTTATTCAGCTAGTTGAAATATTAAGTAATAGTATTTTTCCTAGATATTTTAATGCACTTAAAAAAGAATGTGGATATGGACTTGAAACTGGACAGGACTATATACACTTCAAGAGAGCCAGTATGGTGTCATGGTTTTGAATGTTGGGTTAGTACCCAAAAGACCCAGTGTTCAAATCTCACATCATCCATGAATACCCACTGAGTGTACCTTGGGCACAATCATAGCCCAGCAATGTAAACCCCAAGAAAATCCCATGAAGAGATTTCCATGAATTGAAACAATGTTTAGGCATGCAATAAAAATATACGCCCCTCATCTCTTATGCTCCTGCCAGTATTCTATGTTTATTTTAAAGAATTAATACATGTTATAGTTAAAACTAAGCTCTACCTTGCCCAGTGTTTCATCCATTGATTTATTAGTAGATTCAACTTTCAGGCAGGAGTTTTTCCAGATTGAAATAAGGCTGGGGGGATGCTCATAAACCCAATTCCGGTTCTCCCACTGAGCTCTGTGTTATGAGCAGTGCTCTTTTCTGAAATTTTGGGCATAAATGTATATCCTACATGGCCGCAGATGGAGCTGGCCTGGTTTCAGACATTATCCTCATGTGTGGGACCACACACACAACACACCTCAATGACATTAGCCCACCAAGCATGTCTTCCAGATAATCGGGTGATCCGCAATGAGATACATTTAATCAAATAACCCAGAAAAGGTGTAATGTTTGCTCCAAATGATCAACTTAATACCTCTTCTTGACTGTTGTCCTACCGGATTATCCTATCCAAAAGACACCTCAGTCCAGGTGTCATCCAAGTAATTATACAGCTCTTACACAAGCTTAATTTGCCCTTAAAAAACAACAACAGCCTACTCAGTTTACATATAGGGAGGTGACCCCGCAGGGTTGTTGTAGCCGGCCCAACTCACAATATTGAGCTAATCATAATAACCCCTAATTAGATCCTTGTTACTTCTGGCACCTTTGAAGAGGCCAAGATTGTGTCTCGAGGGAGGGGGGATGGCTCTGGGTTGAGCTAAATAGAGAACAGTAGCCCACTGAATTCCTTTCCATATTCAGACATAATTGTGGGAAAATCTAGGATGCTGATTCTGAGAGAGAATCCTGTCACTGGAATCTGTGCGGTCATCTGATTCCCTCAGCCGATCCATCTCTTTGGCAGATTTTAACTTCTATGCTAATCAGCAGCGTGCAACTTCAGGCTGGGCTATCATTGCCAACAGAATATCATTTGTATCTAGCCTGCTGGGTAATAGTCAAAATTGCAGGTTGCACAGTGAGATAATCCTGTCTTTTTATATCCTTATGTAGCAGCGGTCATTATAGTGGCATTTGAGCTTCTAAATAATATTTACATGCTGTGCTTTTCATCTGATGTCTATGACAAAGGTGGATGGAATATCAGCAGTATGATCACTTTGTTAAAACAGGGAGTTTAAAAAGGCTGAGCTTGCTTATCATGGGTATCAATGACAACAGGATAGATGGAGCCTTCACTGTGGTTTTATGCTAGTTATGCTGAAGATGGGAGTCCTTTTCTGACCAATTACTGCATTTGTACCAAGAAGAATAAACAGAGCCCAAAATGGAACGGCTGCCCTTACTCCCTCTACCACAAACATTTTATAACCCTGACATTTCACAAATGTAAACCCAACATGACTGGCCAAACAACTTCAGAGTGTGATCAAGAAGGTAAATGTTATGAATGAGGAGAATGCACAAGCCAGGAGAGGCTGCAGTAATGTCTTTGCCTACACTAACTGTGAAAGGCTGTTTATGCCCCCAAGTCCCCCACTAATTGCATTTGCAGTTTGAACTCAGTTTGCAGCAACTGAAGTAAGTTGAGCACTGGGACATTTTAAAAGCAGCTGAAATAGTAGGATACAGAGGATAACAAACGAGCCCCTTGACCCATTGGGATGGTTGTAGGGTACGCACAACACACACACAGAAAGGCATGCATAAACTCCTCTCCATTCCCTCTTTTTCTCACACACATAAACAGAAACAGCAATTTATGTTGCTTTCCTCCATGCTCTCACAATGGAGGTCTCATCCTCCATGGCCAGTTTACTGGCATACCAATCTGTGCTGAAAAAGGGGCAACTCTTTCGACCATGACAAAAAGAAATTGCATTTCCCCCCCTCAAGAATGGGATTAGAGTCAAATACAGCTCACCAATGGTGGTTCAATATTGCCTGTTTATGTTATCTATAGTAATTGGAAATAACTTCTGGGGTGTCTGTGTTGGCCATGTAACATCTTTGCCCAATGAAGAAAACGCAACGCTTTAAAAAGCTGTCATAATCATTCTGTCTGGGGAATCTGTATGGGCCACAGGCTGCCAAACCATACAGTCAAAGGCTGGGGAAATCCACTCAGGGACACACTTTGTCCTTTCTGAGCTATAGACAGAGTAGAAATATACCTGAAGAGCTATCAATTCTGCTTGTGTGTGTAAAGCAAACTATTTAGTTTCCTTTGTGATAAATCAAACAAATGTATTGCAATCACTGCCAAAGCATTTGAAAACCAAGTGTTACTATTCATATTTCTCATTTTTGTTTGGGCAGTCCTTGAAGAAAGACTGGTAATATTCATATAGTAGCATCCCTGAAAATGATAGGAATGGAAATGAAATTATGGCCAGTACAGACCACCCCAAAAGGGCAGTCTGCCAGTGCCTAGTTTTCCGCTGGGGGGAAAACGCAACGGACAAACCGTGCAGTTTTCCTGGTGTGAAAAAGAACTGCAAAAGAGCGATTCTTTTCTGATGCGGTAGCGGCACAATGAGTGTGGCAGTGGTGCACTTGTTATGTAAGTGCGAATGCTCCAGGTGAATGCCGCGTGGCACTTACGTAACGATGGCAGCACCCATCTGTACAGGGACACCACCATTTTGACAACTCGTCAAGTGCTAGGGTTGAGGCATGTGTGGGCAGAGCGCCCTAGGCCAACCCCAGCAGTGACAAGGTGCCCCATAGGCCTGTCTGTACCAGGCCATTTTTTTTCATACAGCAATTCTGGTTTTACCCTCTTCTAATACTAGTATGCCCTTAGATCAGGGATGATGAACTTTTGATAGGATGATGAAAGCTTTTGTCCAGCAAGAAGGCATTCTTACACCATTAATTTTAATGAACGAAGTGTTATATGCAAACATCTTATGCAAAGATGTTTAGAAAAACTGACAGTGAAGCAAAACAAATTGCAGTCTATGGTACAAGTTTTCTGGCTTGGTATTAAGTGGGGGGGGATAAGAGATGTCTACATTATCCACTGTTTAATTTTCTCAGCCAAATAAATCCTTAACACTATTTAATAACTTTTGCCTGGGGAATGTTGTTCTTATTTCTCATTTAGCCTCATTAGTAGACTGCAGTTACACTATTCTGCTTTAATCCTAGTGACCTTCTGTAGGGTGTCTAGTTGTTAATGTTGAAGTTAAAAATCCTATCTTTATTCCAGTAACATCATAATCCATCACCCCAGTCAGTCACCTAGCAATAACCATCAACCATGGTTTCATTCCGTATTGTATGGCATACATGGTCTTTACAACAAGAGAAACCATAAATTAAATTACGCTGACTGTGAAAGCTAGAGCGTAAATATGATCACTGACTGAACAGGGCACAGCAATGTGTTTTTTAAACAAACATTGTTTGTGTCTAATTCAATTCCATGTCCTCCTAGTTGCACTTAGCTTAGACTGGTGACTGAGTCAGACCTGGAGAGAAAAAAAGCTCCCCTATTCCACAATTCCTAATCTGCAAAAAGGCCGATTCACACTGTGGGTAGCTGGCTGGACAAATGCTTGGAATCTTGCATGTGTTAGTTTCTGTCTATAATTAGATGGATGTACTACCAGCATGAACAGTTAGTTTGCCTTTGTATTGGCTGATTACCAAACCAATTCGGCCAAAAGTGTCAGGGATTCCTCAGGCACATTGGGGTGAATGGGAGGGAACATATGTTATTTATTCAATTTGTATATTTAAAAGCAAAGCTGATATTAGGGATGCAAATTCTCCACTATTTCATGAACATAGTCAGGGGGAGCGGTGTTGGACTGCAGGAAATGCAACAGAATACAACACCACAAAGAGCAATACTTTCATTGGCCAATTGAAATGCAGAAAATACATTTGCAAGCTTTCAAAATTCATGGCTCCTTCATCAGGCACATATATAAATCACACGGAAAGGAAGCCATAGGCCTACATTTAGTACAGATTTTTTTTTCTGTTGTAGTTCAGTTACCCAGGGTTTTCAATGCAGGCAAGGACCATTGCCTTGCCTTTTTGGCCATGTGGGGATGAGGGGCATAGGGCAATACAGGTAATGAAATTACAGTTTCATTAGCAAACAAAAGTAACTTCCCTTAGATACAGTCATCCCTGGACTGTGTTAACCAACTGTTCCTTTTGTAGGCAGATAGTGGTTTTTTAAAGTCACTGTACTGTTATATCTGGAAAACTTTGAGGTACTGTTTAGTAAGAAACAAAAACCCCCCCCCCTTTATCAATGTAGTCAAATGAAATGGTTGTATCCGATAGGAGGTAAAACCTGAAGGAGTTAAGTCCTAGCCCATTAGATCCCCCCTTTAAGCACAAACACTAGCACAACATTTCAAATGCATCAATTCCTCTTGGGCAGACCTCACACCCTGAGGACTGCATTACAACCAACAATACACAATCAAATCATTCCTCTTTTCCAGATCACACAAAATATAGCCAAGTCCTTTCCAGGCAAACATTCTCTGAAGATGCCACACAGATGCTGGCGAAATGTCAGGAAGAAACTCTGCAGAACATGGCCACATAGCCAAAAAACCCCAAAAAAACTATATGATTCTCTGCCTGCCACCTTTCTTAATTATTCAGCTTTCAACACCATACATAGAAATTAAAAAATATGGTGGCATGTACTTCCTTACTTCAATATTCAATGATATATTGGCCGGTTACAAACCGGCATTTGGGACGTCCGGAGGACGCCCATTTTAAAAAAGGGGCGTCTTCTAGACGCCCCTGGGCCTAATACGGACTCTGTCCGTACAAGATGGCGCCGGCCCTTCTACATGGCCGGCGCCATCTTGGTATCGGATGCGAGCGTCGTACGCGCGCGTCTTTTGTGACATAGCGATGCGCCCTGGCGCCTGCGAGTCGCAAATGCGACTCTAAAAGAAGCTCCATTTTGGAGCTTCTTTTTCGGTCCGCAGGGGAGCCGCGCCATCTGAAGGCTCCGGCTCCCTGCGGACCTACCGCGGCGGCGGCAGACCACCGCAAAGCAGCAGTCTGTACCCCGCCCCTGTGATATGGGGATCTTATCTAGTCTCTTTAAGCTGCTCTTCCAAGCCCTACTATCATCTGCATTCTGCTTTAGGACTGAACAAGGTATAAATAGTCTTTGACTATTTCAATGGTGTTTATCAGACAAGCTCTAAAGAGGTATCTATTCAGTGTGACTCCTCTAGCTGCCTCCTGTTGCATGCTGGGATTGGCAGTTTTAAGGAGGGGTATTAGAATTCTCAGGCAGAGAAGTTCAGCTCCTTAAAACTGCCAATCCCAGCATGCAACAGGAGGCTGCTAGAGAGTCACACTGGAATAGTACCCCTTTAAGAGCATAGTGTGATAAACTCAATGTCTTTATCCTCTGCTTTACATTTATGTAAATCATCTGTGGCCATTATTTTTGTTTTTTTATTCTTCAACTAGATCTTGTAGCATCTTTGAGATTAAGTGAGGGGAAAAAGTAGTAGCATAAGCTTCATAGGCTTAAGTCTACAGTGCACAAAAAAGCAGTTTGACACCACTTTAAATCCCATGGCTCAGTGCTATGGAATTTTGGGATTTTGTGAAAGATTTAGGCATACCTGTCAAAGAGCTCTGGTACCCAATCAAACTACAATCTGAAATTCCATAGCATTGGGACAGAAAGTTAAAATAGGGTCAAACTGATAATTCTTCAGCATGAAGTGCTCAGGAACAGACTTGTTGCATTTCTGTTTTGCATATTCTGCACATAGGACCAGCCATTCATAGCTATAAAGGTCTGTTCCTAGACACTTCACTCCATGCATCTGATGAAGTAGACTTAAGTTGAAAGCTTGTGCTACCAACTCTTTGTCTCAGTCTCAAAGGTGCTACAAGATACTTCTGTTTGAACTGATTTGCAGGAATTGGATATGCATAGTCAGCAAGCACAGGATAGTCAAGAGACATTCCAGTGGCTTCCTGAACTGGCTCTTTATTTTTATGGGAAAAGAAAGAGCCATGCGCTTCAGACCAAAGACCTATGCAGTCTCTCTTCACACTGACACACTTGATTGATTATAGGAAGCTCACCAGCAGGACATGATGCAACTGCTACCTCTGTCTTGTGTTTCTCAGCAACATATAGAGAGAGGCATACTGTGTCTGTTACCTGAGGGCCCAGCCCACATCATTCATTTAATGCAATTAAGCTGTTAGCTAGATACATCCTGCAGCAATGAATTCCCCAGTTATTTTTTTTTTATGTGCTTCCTTTTTATTTGTTGTGAGTCTTCCACCATTGCCCAGCTGTAAAGTGTGATTTGTTCTTTTTCTTCTGTATTGGGTCATTTTTCTTTCTGTCTTGTTTTTAGCTTTTGATACAGCAATTCTTAACAACAAACACTGCCTTACAAAACTGAGTTTAGAAGAAAAAAAGTGGAAGGAAATACCATGCCAAGAGGTGTAGGTCTCTGTGACCACAAATACTTTGGGAGATCTGACAAGATAGCTTACCTTGAAAAGGTAATGCTAAGAAAGAAAAGGTGACCAATAGGCTGCTGGTTTTGTTTCACTTATTTTACAGTATTAAAGCAGAGATCCTTATAATAGTACAGTTGTGATTTACTGAAACAGTGTCTGTATGTCTAGAAAAATGCACCCTCTAATGAGGAAAGTGTGTGTCATAAGGTAGGCCACTTCCTTTTTCCTATAGCACTGTTTCTCAGTAGTCAGAAATAGAAAATGGGGCTGTACCAACTCCCCTAAGGGGTAGCCTGCACCACATCTATCTGTCCGGATCAGGGCTGCAACAACCACACGCTGATCCCAACTCTCCTTTCCATGGTGTAAAAAGCCACAAAAAGCAGCTCCAGAAAGGGTGCCATAGCCACTGGTGTGCAGTTTCCACGTTCTTTGGTGCTGCGTCATGTAGAACGTGCCAGAGGAGCACTGTAATGCTGCGTCCTGTGTAGAGCAGTGCACAGTGTCATGCCAGCCGGGGGTGGATTTGGGGTGAGCATCATGTGAACGCCATACCCAACTCTGCCCTAGGGTGTCCTTAATGGTGGTCTGTCTCAAGCCCCTTAATACCATATACTAAAGCTTGCTGTGAAATGCTCAAAATAGTGAACACATTCTCAATTATATGGCTAAACCTGGATATTAAAGCTAGAGGAATGATGGCTTTACCTTCAGGTTCTTAAATTATTCCACTTTCTTCAAGGGTGATACTGAAGGATGATTGATTAGAGAAAGTGAATCTATATGCAAAAGGACCTTGTAGCAGCTTTGAGGCTAATCTGAAAGAAAGAAGTTGGTACATGAGCTTGTAGACTTCATCTGACTTCTCATAACATGATGAAGTAGTCTGAAGTCAATGAGAGTTCATGCTACCAACTTCTTTTTCAGTTAGTCTCAAAGGCGCTACAAGATCCTTTTGCATACTGATTTCCAGACTAACAGAGCTATATCTTTGTCTATCCGTATTTATGTATATTTTTACAACCAGTGTAACTTACAAAAGGTGGATGAGTTTATTCTTCAGCCTAAATTAGGTACCCAGGTCATTTCAATCATGACAACTTGAATGAAAGGATTCATTGCTCAGTTTATGATAGAACTCATCAGTGTAAAATTCTAGAACCTGCTCAATCATATTACCAGAGACTTTTATCTCTGCATTCAGTCTATCCTAGAGAAAAACATGCCCTTGAGCAACAAAAAGTGTATTTTCCTCTTAATCAGACATGAATGCAGTTATTGTACAGTTATTGTGGCTTTTGGGAACTGTTTCTAAGAACTTGAGTGTGATGACATTTCTCTCTTTTTTACATTTAAGTCAGCTTCGTGGAATAGTGAAGCCTACGATGATTTTTCTAAAGGCCCAACAGATAGACTTGAATAAATCACTGTAGCAAGGGTACATATTTAGATCTAGCAAATGGATTGCTTTAATGGCTGTGGGGCAAGAAATATATTCTGGTCATGTCTTGTTTTAGCTTCTAGAATATTACTGGATTATTTGACTTTGCAGGTCTTTCTATGAAATCATTGCATTGTACCTAAGTCCAACAAGCCTGTGGCTATGGATCTAATCCTTAGCAGGTGGCTTTATGATTACAATCTAAAGCCAAGGCCACTTTGCCCCAACTGGTAAGACCCAAAGACTCTCCATTTGTGTGACAATTCCCATTTGAAGAATTTGAAGAAAGAGGTGCAAAGGCACAGCGAGTAGTTCCTACATACAGAAAGAAGCAGATTTTCTCTTCCTTTGGCTGTAAAAGCTGCAAACACATTGAACACTTCCTGTAGTAGTAAGACTCTATATAAGTAGTGTATTTAAATGTTTCTGGCTGCTTGTATTTCATCACAATTTCCAAAAGCTGTGTTGTTAGCTGATTTATCAGGTTTCCCCCAATGGGGACAACATGATGTCTTATCCCAGTAGGGAATGCTAGTAGCACTACTTGCATTTCCCATTAAAAAATGCTTTCACGATAGATGCCAGATGCTGCTAACCCTACTCATGTTGAACACAAGCAGCATAAATGCAAGTCCTAGCAAGATTTGACAACTGCAGCTTCCAACGTTTTCCAGTCCAAAGTCACATGTGTGAAATCCTGCACTGAATTTTACATAAAAGATGTCACTGGGAATTATAAACCACACACTGATAAAGATTACAGACTGTGACTTTGATCCATAAATGAGTCCATTCCCACTCAGAAGAACAGACACAGTTATTGACTGGTTTTTTGCATTGGTCAAGGTAGTGCCAGAAATGAAAATAAAATAAAGCAACAGTTCACAGGACATTGATCATCTGTTAAGAAAACCTTTATCAGAATAGGATTTCAGTAAAGATAGCTTTCTCTTTAGTTTGTGACATAAGCTGAAACTTGCCCCAAGATTCCTTTTCACACACCAATTAAAGACAGGGCAGAGTCCTTAAAAAGAGCACCAAGTGCTAAAAAGAAAACTTTAGGTTTTGACTTTAAAGCTCTTCATGATGTAAAGCCCGATTGCCTGACAGACACCCCCCCCCCCAAATATATGCATGTCTGTGATAACATCTTCAACAAGGAATTTGAGATGCTCTGTATAACAAAGGCATGTGGGGGGGGGGGCTAGAGGGGAAGGGCCTACTAAGGAGTGGCATCCCAGTTGTGGAATGTCTGCCACACTTAACACCTACTTAATGTTGGTGCCAAGCAAAAACAGTCTATTTGCCTAGTCTTAAATACTGTATTTGGCAACAGATTGTTCATGCTTCATGTGCAGCAGTTCTAAAGAGGGTATATTTGTGACATGGTTCTTCATTATGAGAACTAAATCATTCCCTTGATAAAGTATCAAAAAAGTCAAAGATTAATAATACTAAAATATAGCCATTTCGGATGCTTGCATAGCTAAATCGGTTCCTTCTAATCTTGGTGTGGGGAGTCTATCTTTGTCTCCACCCCACAAGAAAGAGGAGCATGAGGTTATAGCACAATAGTTGTAATGGAATCCAGCCCTCAAAATGAGTCAGTCCCGTCTTCCAGGGCAGAGTCCTATCTCTTTATTTCTACTTCTGTAAAGCAACATTCTTTCCAGTGGGTATTTTGGAAGCACAGGCAAGAAAGGGACTGACAACAATCTTACTAGAATCAATAAAATATAATTAGGGATAGTTGTGGAATCCAGTTCATTTCACAGTTTGATGGACTTATACTTGCCACACTATTTGTATAGTCCAGGGAGCAGAGGTCATTTGCATTAAGAATGTTCATTTTGAAGGATGACTGCATATACCACAGAAAAATGTGCACATTGAAACAGTATGCATAGAAATATGTGCACAGTTCCAACAAGCTCCAAAAACAAATTGTTCAATGGGGAGATATCGGGCAATGTGTGCAATTTTGAGCACAGGCATATTTCAGTTTGGAAGAATAAACAAAAATGGACAATTTTTCACATCATTAAAAAAAATACAACCCATAAAAAGAAAATTTAAAACAAAAAACAAAACAATGATGATGAAAACAACAATGACAAGACAAATTATGGGACTGGACATAGACAGAAGTGGAAGGGGAAGGGATGATACCTGAAAAGCTAGTGCTCACTTGAACCAGAATGGATAGTAATTGGGTGTTGGACAGGACTCATGAGGATTCCAATCTCCTGCTGTCCATGGAGACCACTGAGTGACTTTGGGCAAGCACTCTCTCTCGGCCTCAGAGGAAGGCGATTGTAATCCTGCCTGAACAGAACACAAAGGAGGAATCGGGGGTGGGGGTGGGGGTGGGGGTGGGGGGGCGCAGTAGAGGCAATAAGTGTACTGGCAGGAACAGCTTCAACTATCCATGTTTTCTTTCTGGGTCTTGCTTTCCCCACCCTCCTTGTTGAGATGGGTAGAGATAAGCATGTAACATATAGAGAACAGAGGAGGATATTTCTAATTTCCCAATTTCCAATCACAAACAAGGTTGACACATGTTTCAGCAAACATGATAAAGTCCTGCAATTTCTGAGACAGATGTATACACTTAAATGTAATAGGGTTACCCCTCTTCATTGAGGAATATAAGAACAATGAGATTGCCAAGGACTGTAACACAGTGTCATGTGATGAGCATGTTTGGTTTTAGGCTGAGATCTGTTGTACAGCTTGCTTCACAGAGGTTTGGCTGAGGCAACTCAGTGATTGGAAAGGTGAAAAACTGAAGCCATGTTCTTGTCCACTTCCTCAACACTGTTCCTCTGTCAGTGATATAGGGGCATGAAAGAATGAGGTCACTTTCAGTTAACCAGCGGTTGTAAGACTATATGAGTATATAAAGCTAGGAGAGTCATTAAATTGTGTTGCATTCATGACAATTTATATTTTCTGTTTACTTTGGGGGGAGTCATATGCCAAATCAAAGCTGACTACTTTAATTTTCCATCCTCACTTTCTCAGGAGGGCTACCCCAAAGGGTATAAGCAAAACAGCTACCCGCAATCCATTTTGAAAGTTCTAACAGTTGTGCAATTCAACATTTTTGAATTTTCAGGAAGAAGGGAATCACTTGGGAGATTTTCTCTCCTGGATGCTAAAATAATGTAAATGGCTATTGATACTATACCTTGATTTGTTGTGTGTGTCTGTGCATGAACATGCACACACACATGAACATGTGAGGGGAGTCATTACTACTCTGTTTGAGGCAACAATTGCCTTATCCCAATAATGCTGGCTGCATGCCTCCCCCCCCCCCCCCGCCCCCGCCCCAGTTCATAAGGTCCACTACAGGTGTGAATGGCCCAGTCTTCAATTGATTCAATTTTGTAGCTAACAATAATGATAGACTCCCTTCATTCATCTTGGAAAATTTAAAGACAGTAGACACATCCTTCACATGCAGTGAATATCAAAGTTAATACTGTGTTGCATGAAGAAGCATGTTGTAAAGAATGCTTCAGGCAACTAGCAAAAAGGATTTAAAGGTCAGCAATGATACCATGTGAATAAACAGCAAATGAATATAATGGAGATATTATTTTCAGGGTTTTTTTTTTAACCAGACTGGTGCAAAGGGGAAGGCAGAAGGAGACACTTTATAGTAGCGGGCCTGGTTTCAGGACCCCTGTAGATCTAAAATCTGTGGATGGTCAAGTCTCATTAATACAATCACATAGTAAAATAGTGACCCTTATATAAAATGGCAAAATCAGGTTGCTAATTGGAATGAAACATACACATACACTGTGGATAGATGATCCGGATAAAATAATAAATCTGTGTAAACATAAGGCTGATTACGGTTGTATATTCTTTCTTGCCAATTGACTTGTGGATGTACAGTATGCAGTTGTTTCACTTAGAAGAAATGAAGACGACATTCAAGAAGAAGATACATATATTATGGAGAGTCTGTGGGGAAGGAGGAAGGGAAAAGAAGTCCATATATCTAATGAAAGTAACAAAGGGCCCAAAGGGGTGCTCCTTCACTCGTCACTCCTGATGACAAACAGGTAAATGTGACGGTCAGGAGTGCCTGTTATCAGCTTCGGCTGATACGCGCCTGCGCCCTTTTCTGGAAGTAAGGGATCTCGAGACGGTTGTGCACGCGTGGTAACCCACGCCTTGACTTCTGTAATGCACTCTACATGGGGCTACCCCTTGCTGATCGGAAATACAGCTGGTTCAAAACATGGCAGCCATGCTTGTCTCAGGAACACTAGGAGGGACCACATTACTCCGGTTTTGAGGTCCCTCCACTGGCTGCCTATCAGCTTCCGGCCCAGTACAAGGGTTTGGTTATCACCTTTAAAGCCCAAATGGCTTGGGTCCAAGCTATCTCAGGGACCGCCTCCCCGTACAATCCTCCCGCGCTCTCCGGTCCTCTGGGAAGAACTACTGCAGCCTTTAAAATCTAGGCTTGCGGCGACCTCCCAGAGGGCGTTCTCTGCTGTTGCCCCCAAACTCTGGAACGACCTGCCAGATGAGATCCGCAGATAACATCATTAGACAGCTTTAAAAAAGCGGTCAAGACGGATCTCTTCCGGCAGGCCTTTCCAGACTAACCATCCAGCCCAGGTTCCCTGATTCCCTCATTCCTCCCGTGGCCCCATCTCAGTGATGGTCGAGGATCAACAGAGGGATATCAGGTTTTTAATTGCTGTTTTATGTCTTGATGTTGTGTTTTTAATATGTTATACTGTTTAATATGTCTTAAGGGGGAGGGATAAAGTGTTTTAATTGTTATATTTTATATTTTACTGTTGTCAACCTCCCGGATTGGTTGCCATAGGCGTATATAATAAAATATAATAATAATAAAATAATAATAATAATTATTATTATTATTATTATTATTTATTATTATTATTATAACAGACAGGCCAAAATAAAGCTGCTTCGGATCACTTTGGAGGTATGCTGTTTAAATGACACACACATCTTAAGAGGCCAGAAGCGCGCCAAAGCTGCTTTGGTGCAGCTTTGGTGCAGCTTCTGGCTTCTTAGGATGCATGCATCATTTAAACAGCATACCTCCAAAGTAATCTGAAGCCGCTTTATTTTGGCCTGTCTTTTCAGGCCCTAAGTAAATATTGTTATTCTGGGACATTTAGGCTGCATCTGCACAGCAGAAATAATCCAGTTTGATACTACTTTAACTGTCATGGCTCAATGCTATCGAATTCTGGAAACTGTAGTTTGTTTTGGCACCAGAGCGCTCTGATAGGGAAATGTCTCAGACAACTAAAATTCCAAGAATTTCATAGCATTGAGCCATAGCAGTGAAAGTGGTATCAAATTGGATTATTTCTGCAGTGTGGATGCAGCCCTAGTCATTAGCATTGAGGGATGCAAAAGGAATTTACTGAATTCACATTTCCTGATGAGTCTGGTAATGGGACAAATGCATTAGATATTCATTCATTTATGTGATGTGCAGTGTATTACCGTGAAGAAAAAAAAATCACTTGTGTACATCTGAAAAAAATCTACAAATAAGATTCCATATATTGGAAAAGTAAATACAAGGATGCTTTATTGGAGGGCTGCATGCAGCCTCCAATCCATTAATTTTTCCCCCAAACCCCCAGCAGCTCACAAAGAGCCCTAAAAACAGTTTAAAATTTCTATAGTAGTGGTAGTGGTGGAAAAGGATTGATTGAGGTTGTTGGAGGCCTCTAGGATTGGAAAGCTATTTATTTATTTATTTATTTAAATTTCTCAAAGTTCCTAACCCCCTCAAGTGCATCAACAAACTCATAAAATGTAATCAGAAGTGACTTTCCACTCTGGTTTTTTGTTTACCTTTTGTCAAAACTTTGATAGTGTTGCCCTTCTCATTTACCCAAATTGGTTCCCACCACAATTGCACATTCATACTTTAATCAATTAGAAATATGGACAATTAATTACAGTAGGCCCTCCTTATCTACAGATTTTTCTCCACAGATTCAAGCATCCACAGCTATTTTTTAAAAGGTATAAATTCCAAATAGCAAAGTTGGATTTTCCATTTCATATTAGAGACACCATTTTCCTTTTCCATGATATTTAATGATACTTGAGCATCCACAGATTTTGTTATCCATGGGGGTGGGGGGTGGTCCTGGAATCAAACCCCAGAAGATAACAAGGCCCCACTGATCACTTTAGCAAAATACATACCTTTATATACATGATTTCTCTGTTTGGAAAGGGTTGGAACACCTTGTAATCCCATACAAAGGGAGAGGGAATAATAATACATATGGTACTCTGAGATGTATAAAGAAGTGGTAGCTTTTCACATATTTATCAGTCTTGTCTTGACAAATCTTATCAAGTAAGTGGCCATTTGTCAGATACATGTCTGGCAAAGTTATTGTCATCTTTAACCTGCTCATAGCCTCAAAGAAGAAGAAACATGGTAAAAGAAGAGAAACAAAAAAGGTCCATTTATGAATAATGTTTGACCATCAGCTGAAGTAGCTGACAGTTGTGAATTGTGTGCCATATATACATGACTCTCCTTGGCTGCCATTTCACTGGAATCAAGTGCTGACAGCAATACCTGTAACGTTGCACTCCTTGTGAAATGTCAACGAAAGCAAGTTGACTCTTGTACTGATTTACTCCAGTTAAGAAATGTCAAGAAAGTGATCTATGCTATCAAATCTCTCTTTGTAAGAAGAACCTTGTAGTGAGTCACATAAGCCAAAGTTTACTGTTGTGGAGAGCTCTATAAGAAAATGACAATTCAATCACACATTTTTATGGGTGTCATAAACCAGGGAGCAGAACTCAGTCCATTTAGGGATCATCACTGCTCTTTGAGTAGTTTAATGCCATTTCAGCCCCTGACAAGCAACCTTATTGCACTCACAGTTTTCCCGTTCCGTTCCTGTTGACAAGGCGGACAGATCATGAAACGGGCTGACGACAAATGCTATCGCATTAAGTCTTCTTAGCGTTATGTGAACGCGAAAAGAACGATCGCTATCGCACACCGCTAACGGAGAAAATGACCTGTTGTCTTTTTTGGACCTCGCTGTGAACGGATATCACCGCACAGCCAGGTTCCATCCCGATGACGCCCCGACCATCCCGTCTTTGCACATGCGCAGTTTACAAAGAAAACTTTTACTTTTGTCCTACATTTGTCCTACAGTTTGGTCTAAAATTTGTCCTACATTTTCTCAATGGTAAAAGAGTACAATTATTCCAAACCTACCATACCTACCTGAAATCTTTTTCTGGTATCAAACACTGTTTCCTGCTTTATTTTTCATATAGACATGTCTAGATGTTCTATAATTTTGAGGAATGAAAGTCATTAAAACATCTTGCAAGGGAACCTGGTAAAGGAAAGATATCATGTTGGCCCATCATAACTGTAGGGATCGGACGGGGATGCAATTGGAACGCCTAGGATATTGCACACAGGATTTTCCATTCTCATAAAATTTACTGGTGAGGGAGGATGGAAGAGAATCGTCGGGGACATTTTACGTGAACGGAACGGAACGGGAACCCATTGCAACTGTCTCGGTAACGAGGCTATGCGATAAAATCTGTCCCGTTCCATTCCCATTGAGACCTCGGAACGTTTACAAACATGTGTGCAATAAACTCTCATTTCTCTTCTTCACCTTCTAGCCTATTTCTTCTTAACTTTATTTTTTGCATTTCAACTACTATATTTTCAACTCTCTTTCATATTAAGGGCATTCACCTCCTGAATGATTGTATCCTTGTTTGTCTTCCAGCTCATTCTCTCCATATCATCTGTAAATTAGTCCACCTTTTAATCTATTTAACTTCCAATTTTTACTCTCTTACCCAGTCCAGAATATTTTGTAGAACCCTAACAAGGTTGTCTTGACCACATGCTTTATGGGATTCTCTAAGTATTTCAGAGCCAGAATAATAATTTCCCCCAATTTCATCTGGGGACACAAGCAATTCACTTCAAGGGGATTAAGAATACAAATGCATTTTTTTTCTTTTCAACTAAACTGCTGCAGTCTCTCTTTCTGTCTCACTGTTATTGCACAGTTATTGCATTAGATCCATAAAAGAATATTTGCTGAGGTGATGGACTCCAACCTATTACTGTCACTTAAATCTTCATGTAACTTTCATGAGGTGAATGCACGGATTTAGGAAGCAAGCAGATGCAAGAACTGTATAAAGCAATCACTTCCATTTATGCTTGTGTAATCAGGATGTAAAATTAGCATTTGGCAGCTAGTATATAGGCACTTGTGGTTGGGAAAGCCCTACTAGTTTAGGAATCAGTGGGACCTGGCAGAATCAGAGTTTAGAGCAAAGTGATGAAATCACCAGCGGGTCATGGCAGCAGCCAGAGGACATTATGACAATAACAACAACTACAACAACAATCATCTGGGATAAAATACCTAAAGGAAACAGAGTTGAAAACTAAACTGAAACAGATCAATGTGAGCATGGGGGCACAGGCAGTATGAGATTCAAGAAGCAAGAGGTGCCTACAAGTCCAAATAAACCTGAACTTTCAGCACTGTAACAAAAGTCACACATTGATCTCCAATATTGTGGCCCAGCCCTGCCTTTCAAAATTCACATATAACTTCACTACTTCCCTTCTTCCTGCCACTCCTGGCTATTCTGATACAGTCACATGGGTGAGTTTATGTTGGGCCATAGAATCATAGAACCACAGAATTGGAATAGACCTCAAAGGTCATCAAGTCTAACCCCCTGCCATGTAGGAATAAACAATCAAAGCACCTCTGACAGATGGCCATCCAGCCTCTACATAAAAATCTCCAAAGAAGGAGAGTCCACTACACTCCAAGGCAGCATATTCTACTGTTGAACAGCTCTTACTATCAGGAAGTTCTTGCTAATGTTGAGCTGGAATCTCTTTTCCGGTAGTTTAATCCATTCTCTCTTAAAGCAGCAGGACATCTTACACTTCTGTTGATATGTGCCCCTTGGCCACAGATGTAAATATATTAATGGACACAAGGATGACAGTTGCCATGCTTTAAAATGAGCTAGCAAGGAAAAAAGTATTTCTTTAAAAGGAAAAACTGCAAAGCTGTTGAGCAAAACTTTATGTGAGAGGGAATCAGAAATTGCCACCATCCTCCTCATTTGCTACCTTTCATAAACTGGGGAAGCTACCACCTGCTAGGCTGAGCAGTAAAAAGAAGAATGCTAGCAGCTGAGCTGATGATCAATCACTTCTCTAGAAACACAATAGACACAGGTGAAGTAGATATAAAACCCAGCACCATAGCCCTTATAGAAGGAAGTAGTGGCTCTGGTCTTAGAGAACTGATACAGAAAGAGGCAATTATAGAAGGCTAAAGAACCCCCCCCCCCAAAAAAAAATTAAAAAATGCTTTCCAGGGTGGGTGGGGAAAGACCAAGGTAGAGCACTACAGCAGATTCTTCTGTAAGGTTTTGGACTTGCTCTTGACCAACAGTTTGACTAAATATTGCATGCTTCACAACAATTCCAAAGAGCATGGGGTATGGGAAACATCTCTATACAAAAAAGGGCATTCTGACTTACCTTCTGTCTCAGTGGAAGTGAGTCATCTTGAGGGCCTGAACCTATGTGGGTTTACTCTCTTCCACAGGTTTGAGCATGCTGAGTCTTGTGCAGGAAAGGGATTGATCCTACACACACTTACCTTTATCAAGGTGTCTGATGCACAGTGGGAGGGTCTAAGTGGAGTCAAACTGTGCAACAGTAAAGTTTGAAAGATGACCCTCAGAGAATATTTGGAGAGCTCTGGGACTCTTTTTCTTTTTCTTTGTCTTTTTTTTTTTTTTTTTGATTTTTAAATCTAACATGCTCTCCCAGAATACTTAATTCAGCCCTAGTTTCCAAATCAGCCAGTTGCTTAAGCAATCCTTAAACTTTGCTCTATTAAGCCCCAGTGTCAGGGAAGTATCAGGCACTCATAGACTATGGAAATATGACCACAGTCAGATAAGACACATGCTGAAATCTCCTGGGCAGGAGACCACAACTGATGTGACAGTGCAGGCATAGCAAGTTACAGCTCTCTTTGAGTGCTTGTGGTTGCTTTGAGTTAGAGAGCTGTCTTTGCTGTTTCTTGTACTGAAGACTATTCCCACCCACACATACTTCTGAACTTCTGTTCCCTTTCAAGTGTGGGTTTTCCCCCTCCTTTTTTGTTCTTTTGTTAAGATCATTTCTCTCTTCATGTCTTTCAAAGGACTTCTAAAGCTCCCCAGCCACAGGAAGGGGAAAAAAAAAACCTTTTATGGGCTGTACGTATTTGTGACTGTTTCCTTCACATACAATAGACAGAGAAACATGCATACATAAACTGCAAAGGATCATATTTCCCAGAGAATGGTGAAGCTTCTAAAACCATGCTGTCATTAACACAGCACAGTTGGGAAAGCTCTGATTGAAGTAGCTTTCATGGTAACCCAATTACATTTTTGTTCAGGTTTGCATTTTATAAAAACATGGGAATCTTGATATTAATTGTATTTAGATGGCAATGAAAAGGGATTCAGGCTGATGGGTGGGCAGACATGTTGTTGTTTTGAGGGTCCCTGAATGAACAAGTCAATTATTTGTTCTATACTGGTAATATAAAGTCCTAAATTGGGTGCTGGGTATAGCATGCCTCCCCATTCACTTCTACACACAAAGTAATGCCTTTGGTACGTCATAGAATGCCTTCATGGATTTTGCTGTTCAGTGGCACTGCTTTCAATACTTCACATTTCTCTCCCCATTCACAAGGGCTAGAAGGCAGGCAGGAATTGATTGATATTGGGTGTTTTATGATTTGTGGCAAATAACACCCCCATAAATATATAAGCTGCCTGATTGCAGAGTGGAGATTTCCCTGTATTTTTGATATATGACATGTAAGAAGAAGAGAGATGTTTATGCGGGCTTCAAGCCAAAGTGGTGGATCACGGGACACCTTTCAGATTATATAATTTATGTGAGGCCAAATGGGCAGCACTAATTACTGATACCTATGGGAGACAATTGTTCAGGCTCTTGTTTCCTCTGCTCTCACTTCCTGTAGAGCTACAGAACATTGGATCCAGGAAAACTGACATAATATGACAAATTATCAGGTGCCATCGAATTAGGCTGAATGGCTTCAGAAGCGATGTCTTGAGGTGATAGCATAGTATTGGCCAATAAAAGTTAATAAAGGCTTTGACTATTTTAGGCAACTTCTGGAAGATGATTTTCAAGGACTTCTCCCTCCCACATAAGTCCCTTCCTGAATGTAATCTTTCTCTGTTGCATTATGTTCTCCAGTGTCCAAGTCATTCTTGAGAAAATCATATGGTCTGTCAATCTGCTAAATAAATAATTCCATAGTTATAGGGTATATAGTCATAGTTTTGTTTTGTTTTTTGTTTTGTTTTTTTAAGATTTTAAGCTGATTGGTTTTAACCTAGTTTGGTATTTTCTGATTGGAAAGGGCCATATTTCCATGCAAGAATGCACATTTTGTTTGAAAAAGGCCCCCGATCCAATCCTTCAGGCATTAGTGGGGCATATGCTACTCTACTCTTAAATCGGTCATGTTATTATCACTGGCTATATTTAAAATGTACTTAAGCTTCATGTGCAAATTGATTAACCATGATAGAACAGGGTGAGAGTGTTGCATGCAGCCCTAATCTCCCCTTTTTGCAATTCCCCCAAGGCTGGAAGATACCCCAAACCCCAGATCCTTCCAAAATATGTCAATTTTATTTATTTCTCCCTCCACAAACTGCTATTAAACAAAAATAGCCCAACACCCAAACCAGAAGTAACTTCACATGATTTCCAGGTTGTTTAAAAGGATCATGGTACAGGAGCTGTGGGCAAAAATTAACCCCTATCCTGGATGTCATTGCCCAGAATGTATAAGTCCAAAACATGGGGTAGAGCATATATACACACTTTTCATGATTGGCTTGGGATGCTAGATAGTGAAGATACTGTAGTATTTGCTCTGAAACAGGCTAATAGTAAAGATATTTCAGTCTGTTTTATCATTAAGACTCAGAATGGACTATTTTAATAGGAAAAAATTTAGCAAAAGGATGGTGGTGGAGAGACAAGGATGATGAAATGCTGCCAGTATTTGTTGAAATAGGGACAATCGATCATCTCAGGAGCTTTGATGTTGTCATAGACCTGTGTTTGTCTGTCTGTCTGATGTGCTGGAAAAGACAAGACAACTCCTTCCAGCCTGAGCACTGAACAATGAAAATCAATTTCTTAAATAGCTCTATTGTAGGGAGGAAAAAGAAAATAGGCAGGCTTCCTCTTGTAATATGTCTAAAAAGGAAACTACAATTAGGTAAGGATTCATGAACAAAGAAAGAGGGGTAATGTTTGGGATTCTCATTTTCTGAAATACCCTGTAAGTGAATAGATTTAGACTTGACAAAAACTGAAGTTGATTTATAATGGGAATTAAAATAAACTGGGTGAACTGGAGAAAAGAAAGTGAAGAATTTTGTATCCACTATTCAGACAGATTGTATCATAGAATACTATAGATGCAAATTAGTCCTATGCTTTTTTTTTCTTTCAATGAATATGGATAGATAATGATGCCCAGAATACAGTAACAGGTTTCTGAATACACCCCCCCCCCTTAAATCATTTATATATCAGGACTGCACAGGAAAAGAAGGGATGTGGATGGCTTATTCAACAATTATACAGTAATACAATTATTAATATAATTGTACTGAAAATAGAATGTGTGAGAAGGCAAATAGCAGAGTGTCAAGAAGTTACTTTTCTGGACCATAACTTTAGAGCTCATAATGCTGGCGAAAGGACTAGTAGTTAAAAAATATAACTTTTCTTGATACTATGAATAATCATAAATCATTGAATCAGGAACAATGATAATCAATAGATTGATGTATTGTAAAACAGCTAGCTGCTCCAGGTATTTGAATGAAGCACTATGGAAATGAAGGCTATTTTCCAATAGCAAGGATCCCCCCCCTCTCTCTCTCTCTCTCTATATATATATATATATATGGGAATAATCAATGCCTATCTTCTTTTTTGGATAAATGTCTTGAAGGCACAGTGTTACCTTTCTGTGAGATGAAAATATGTTTGGAAAACATTCCCACAATTTAGTAACTACAAATGTTAATTATCTGAATCCTCCCAGAAGTGAAAATGTTTTTATCTATTTATTCTGCTTTTTAAACAACTGTAGCATTTCTTTGGATCTTTCAAACACTTTCATTTTAAACAGATGCAGTTTCTTTCTCATCATCAGAATTTTTATCTGTAGTTTAAGTTTTAATAGAATTGAAGCAAAACTTTGAACCTATTTTCTGATGGCTTAGCTGAAAGCAGTTTCTCCCCTCCCCACCCTTCCTGAAATGCAAGACCCACTTTATCGTAGGAGTAATACCATAATCTGAATAATATTAACATGTATCAAAATATAGTTTTCCAGAACTTCAATTGCTCTTTCAGAGGACTGTAGGAAAATGCTTAATTGTTATCGAAAATGACAAAAAGATACCATGTCTGTCTACAAAAATGTTCTAATTTTCAGTCACAAGGGAGTCTCATGAGATGAGTTACTATTTCAGTTAGTAAAAGTCTGCATAGTTTCTCTATTCAGTGATACACCAAAAGGCCAAAACTGAATTTCCAATGAAAAGCATCTTCAAATTTAGCTACAGCTAATAAAGTACTTATTAGAGTTTTGTGTTTCAAGGTGACATTCTCTGCTACAAAAATGAATCATTAATTCACTCTCCCCTCTAAAATATATAGACTGTCTTGTCATTTATGTTGTGATTCCAATAATCTGTTCCTCGAATACTGCTAATACTGTACATGAGAGTCACACATGGAATAGAGAAACAAACTCCACATCCTTTTCAGGATATAAAGAACATCCTTATTCATCGATGGAAGTCCCATTGGAGGAAAGTTAAGCAATGATATGTAAAAATGTTTTTGCTTTATTTGGGTTGTGTTCAGCAGATCTACTGCTAGTGTCTTGGATGTTTTGTGTGGAACATTTATAATTTCCTTAGATCTTTGGGGTCTATCTTTTTGGCCACATTAAATGGAAACCTCTGAAGCTCTGCTTCAAAAAGAACTGCTGAAGAAATAAGCAAAAAGAAAACTATCTAAATGTATACCACATAATCCTAGGCCATGTTTTAACTGAAATAAATCTTTTATTTTTGTTTTAAATGTGTTTTTCAAATGTTTCAACAATTTGTTTTTTAAAATAGATTGGCTTGTATAATTGGTTTTTAATTTTTTTGCAAAATAAGAATTTTTGCTGGACTTGACTTTAAATTTCTGCAAGCGTTTTTGAGTTCCTTGTTGGGAAAGATTGGGTGTGAACTAATAAATACATACCACTATTCTTAGTGACACATGATCCCAGGATTTTAGCTTTAATATCACCTTTCCTGTTGGATTTGAATAATGGGAAATGTGCCCCATAACTAATAATAAATTCCTCCATTCCATATATATATATTAGGGATGTGAGCTGTTGGATTCATCTAATATTTCAGAATGAACTCCTGCAGTCATTTACCATTAGCTGCATTGGGTAGGGTAATAATAATAATAATAATAATAATAATAATAATAATAATAATGGCACAGTCCAAAATATTTGGAGGAACAAATATTCCTCAGCCCTGACACAGGCTATGTGAAACCCCTCTGAGAAAGTTTCCTTCTCTTATCAAAATCTGTTTTTGTTTCCTGGAAATGTCTTGGGTATTATTTTTCTGTGCAGCAGCCTCCAAGTACACCTCATAATTGAGCTTTAGGCAGTATGCAGTGGGAGTCTCATGTCTTATCCATTTTGTTGGTGGTGTCTGGAGAGCTCCTTCAGCAACTCCATACTCCCCATGTGTTTCCATTGTTGATGAAAGGCAGATGGCATGTACCACACTCTGATGAATAACATGCATTTTGTTTTCTATGAATGTCTGGTAGGGATTTGCAGAACACCCTGGAGAGATGTCAGGCTTCATCAAAACTTTGTTTCCTTCTAATTTATGTAAATGTTTCACCTTACCTGAAACCTCTAAATTCACCTTGAAACATTTTGGATAAGATATGATGTCAGCGCAATTCCTCAACTCTACAAAATGTCCCCCAAAATGGAAAGAGGGAACACAAAGCTGAACTGTTCTCAGATCCCAAGAAGGTCTTTAAAGTGACCCTAATTGAGAATTGTCCTTTGAAAAGTTCTGCTGTTGATGATGCACACTTTATCAATGTATCCTAACAAACAGATGCTAGGTCAACCTGAAAAAGCCTTTAGCAGTCTTTGTGAGTTGTGAGTTGAAGATCATTTCCTATTTGTTGACTAGCTGAATGTTTTAACTGGAGTAATTATTGTGAAATACTATCTGATTCCCAGCTTTTTCAAAACATTTGTTTGGAATGGATTATACATGGAAGTTAAACTGAGTTTGTTAGATCTAAAAGGAAAGATAAATTGGACAGAACTACCACAGTTCCCTAGTTAGATGAATGCAACTTCATTGGAGCCAGCTTTTTGTTTTTTGTTGTGCAGTGCTTTTAACTAATTATAAAAAAACTCACATTAGTCAATTCTCAATTATTTCCATATGTTCAGATGGAGCATTTGCCTCCTCTTCCTCTTCTTCTCTGACTGAATTTATTTGCTAGAATATTCATGAGAGGAGAACACACACAGGAAAAACAGATATCAAAAAGCTGGAAAAATAATTAGAAGTAACATGAGTTTCAACACTCAATCCTGTGTGGAAAAAAGTAGTAGTCAGCTATTCACAAAAATAGTCGCAGCTATTCAAAAATAAATAAATAAATCTCTGCTTCCTCATTTTTTGCTCAAGATGATATAATAAAAATCCAGCCTGAATTTGAGATCTTGGGAATGTTTCTTTTATATTGTGCTGGCCAAATGGCTGTAATAAAGTTTGTTGTTGTTGTTTCTTTCATGACTAGAACTCCTGGCATCCCACAGTCAGTATGGTTAGCCTTGCTGGCTGGTGGATTATAGATGTTACTGTTATTTAAAAAAGAAAAAGGAAATTTCCTCCAGCCCTCAGTTTCGTACATAGATTTTTCCCAAGGTCCTAGTTTATACACAGGAATTCATCCTCAAGCTCTCAGAGCAGGTCTACACTGGTGAGAATACTCTGGGATGAATTCTCCCTGTTACATGTACATTCCATGGCACATTGTCACTGTGCTGCCTTTGAGGTCAGAAATGAGGTGTCCAGCATCAATTACCTGGCTGGGCACCTTTTTTGTAATCACAGCAGGAGTGATCCACACCAGTAGCAGGAGAAGTGAATAGCAGAGCAGAATGCTGTGTAAACTGCCACTTGGTATCATTTTGGAGTGCTCCAGATTTTCTGGGAAGATTTGGAGCAAATTCTGAATATTTAAAATTAGGTTTAACACAGGGATGGCCCAGATTCACTGTGGAACTGTCTTTTCCAGTCGAATTGGGCCTTTAGCCCTGCTTCATGAAGACAGGGCAATGTGAAGGCAGGAGGAAATCGGTTCATTTGTGTTGTGTAGATATATCCTCAGTTTAGTACTTAGCACTATAGAACTTCTTGCCTCGGGAGATGAGTTGTATCCTTCTCTCCTCATCTTCTATAACTCTAGCCTAACCGGCATTTCTTTAGCTGGAAAAAGTTTAGTCATCATTTCTTCACTTTTTTCTTACTGGACATTTCACTTTTTGCAGTCTTTACTGAATGCTTATGTTATTTTTGTATAGATTTTTTTTTTCGAAGCCACACTGAGTTTTTTACAGTGGAATTGTTCTTTATCTCTCCTCTCTCTCTCTCTCTGGCTTTGTGTCGCGAACGAAGATTCAGGAAGGACTCATCCCGCGCTTGTACAAGCGTGTTGGTGACTAAAAAGGCCAATTCGGGATAAACAGGTCCGGTTGCAGAAAGCACATCAGAAGTCTCCTTGGGTGATGTTTCAAGGTTGTGGTTCTTTCTGGTTGTCTTTTCTCTTCGAGGCTCGTTCAGTGTGAGCTTTCGAAGATGGCTGCAGCGTATGGATAGTGCGTCTTATGCCTCCCGATGCGGGCCAGGGAGGACCATTGTTGGTGATCTATCTGGCCAAACCTGAGATATTGTTCAGGGAGTCCTTGTATTTCTTCTTCTGACCTGTGGCGAGTTCACCGTAGAATACTATTTTGGGGAAGCGATGGTCCTTCATCCTCAGAAACATGTCCTGCCCAGCGCAGCTGCATCCTCAATAGCATGGCCTCAATGCTGATCCCTGCTTGCTCGGGAGGACAGCAACATTTGTCACCATGTCAGTCCAGTGTATATTTAGAATTGTGCGTAAACAGCGTTGATGAAAGCGTTCAAGGAGTTGTAGGTGTTGGTGATAGGTGACCCATGTTTCAGACTCATAGAGGAGAATAGACAATACAATGACTCTATACCACCTGAAATTATTCTTTAGCATCTCTAAACAGAGTTGGAAGGGCTCCTGTCTAAACACCTGAAGGATTGTAGCCAATCAGTGAAAAAAAAGTCATAAACTGAATCAGCTATGGTCCATTCCAAACAAGACTGGTCCTTATCAAATCCCTGAATTAATAAAAGGATTAGCATTTGCCCTGGAATTTACTCACTACATTATCAGTGCACACCCAATCCCACTTGAAAGCAAAATGGAGCCTTTTTTCTCTGCCTGTTGTTTAGCCATGGAAAATGGTGAGTGAATATGAGCATTTGATAAAATCTTCACTTGGAACTTGCTAAAAAACTGAGTTGAAAAACCCTCCCACATAAAAACCAAACCAAACCAAACAAAACACAGTGTCACTATTGAGGGCCCAATCAAAGACAACTTGCCCAAGGTTCCCCAAAACTGGCATCAGGCCTTTTGGACCCTGTTATACTATCTCTTTGTTGTATACACACAATGTGGTTGCCATGTCAGAGGCTGGAAGAGTTACTGGCCAGTGGCTGAAGGATTCCGGGGACGCAATCCCTAGTCCAAATTTTTGAACCTCTGAAGAGTTCTATAGCAGCTTATTGCTCCACTTAAATAACCTATTTTACCTCATCTGATTAAAGCCTAATAAGGAGGCAGATGGGTCCTACAGCAAGGATTTTGCCTCTGAAGTCACCAGGCAAGTACAGCCCGGCTGTAGCCTGGGTCTAGATGAGCTCCAGTGGAGGAGGGTTGCAACTATGAAAACTGACTGCTGTAGCTCACCTGGATGCAGGCTGTAGCTGGGCTGTACTTGCTCAACAGCTTTAGTGGCAAAATCCTTGTGGTAGACCCGGCTGCCTCCCGATTTAGGCTTGAATTGGATGAGGTAGAACCGAGTTATTTAAGCAGAGCGGCAGGCTCCATAATTTCACAAGCATGCACAATCATAACTGTCCTTGTCCCTCTTTTGTCCCTTTTTCTTTCTTAGTGCTTTCACTTGGCTGCAACAACCTTCATAGATCAAGGTATAATTTGTTCACTGATTTTTTAAAAAAAGAACCCATCTGTTATGAGGTTAAGCTCCCAATTTCTGTTTCTTACTATATGAAGAAACTTGTTCAGTCAGAAAATGAACTCGCATCTTAGATGAGGGTAGGCATTGATTAATACAATGGTGTTTTCCCCCCTTCAGTCACATTCTGCAGGTGCTAAAGATTTTTTTCTTTCTTTTGCAGCTGCTTCACACTGACCTGTGGTTTTCACTCAGTAACCACAATAAAGCTTAGGACTTTTTACTGAGCTTTGGAGATAATTTGGAACCTGGAAAAATGTGTGACAATGTAAAAGATTCTTTTGTGGTTACTCACTGCTGCTTGACTTGTATTGATTTCCTTCTTCATCAGTAACAACACACAACAAACAACAACACAACAAAACAACAACCGGAATCTTGGCATACTTTGCAATTTATGTTACACCCCCCCCCCATGTTCACTGACAGCTCTTCAGGTTTGCAAAGGGCTTATAAGTAATGACGTTCTCATTCATAGAGACCAAAAGCAGTTGCTGCTGTAGCCACACTTTAAATGAATTGTGCTGTTTCTCACAAGGAACAAATCTGGCTCCTGTTCATCTGATGGAAGAGAACATTGCGGCACAAAGTGCTGCAAGTGAATCAAAGGGGGAGAAGGGGTGAAGTCTGAAAACCTGTAAGACCTGGTGCTCTCAGCAACTTCCTCTTTGGTTTCACAACTCAACCTACATGGCTACATTAGGGCAGTGAAGCTGTGGGCTGGATGTCTTTGGGGCTGGGTAGGAACCCTCCCCCTCTTTTGCTACCCTGTCTTGAATCTAGGCAACAATGCTTGTGGAGATGTCAATAAAATAATTTTCATGATGGTTATATTTTATTCCTTAAAAAAAAGTTTTGACTGTTCGGTTTTGAAAAAAAAAGTCCAACACTTTTGGCTTTTATATTATTGATACAGTGGACCCTTGTTATCGCTAGGGTTTGCTTCTAGATTCCCCATGGATAACAAAATCCGTGGATGCTCAATCCCATTAAATTAATGACATAGCAAAATGGTGTGTCCCTTATAAAAAATGGAAAATCAAGGTTTGATATTTGAAAGTATAATTTTTTTTGGAACATTTTCAAACGTGGATGTTTGAATCCATGTAAGAAAGGCCAACTGTGCTACTGAACTGACTTTTTAAAAAAAAAAACATTTAAAAAAAATGTTTAGCAATCAGTTTATGGAGAGATTTAGCCAACTTCAGAAATTTCTCCTTTTGCTACATTGAATGTGAATCCCCTGAAGAAGGCCACTCAGTAATTAAGGCAAAACACGCTGGGCTTTTTTTTTTACAAACAGAATAACCAAAACGTTTTAAAATATTAAAATTAACCATCAATAAACATGAGAAGGCTTATTGATTGGCTACACACAAGTAAACCCCTATGCCGCATTCTATGAGAAAATGGGACACCTGGCTGCAATCAGTTGGCCAGGCATCCCATTTCTGTGTCAGATGCAGCAACAGTGAGAGGTCTACTATGTGCTGCACGAGTGGCATGCGGAGCCATCAGGACAGCCATGGTTTGCTGTGGTTTGCTAGAAATCCCTAGCAAACAGCATGTCAATTTGACTCGTGTTAAGGCCCATTTACCCTGGGAAAGACTGTATCACACATCTGATCAAGCATGATCAAGCCTGATCCTCCCCCCTGGGGTTTGGGTTGTGTTGTCCAAGTAGGATGACTCAGGCCAGAGAACCTGGGCCTTTTGGCTTGTGAGGATAACCTCTTAGATTCAGAGCCAGTAGACTCTTCCTCATGGTTGATACTCAACTACATTGAAGTCTAAGACGGCACTAAGATGTATCTATGATGATTATATAGCTTTTGTCTTCAGTGACCAGCAAAATGATATTTGGCACTGCTATAGGGATGGTGAGAGTTGGTTCAGGTCTTTTTGGTGCCCATTACCTGTTCATGAGAATCCTTTATATAAAGGACAGAGCATTTAAAAATATATATATGTGGACAAGAAATACTTGAGAGGCCCATAAAATCCCAAGGCTTTGATGTTTAGGCCTTAGATTTAATTTGAATAACTATTTGAAAAAAAAACAAAACACACCCTGCTATATTTTGGATGGAAAGAACTTGAGAGTTAAAAACTGAAACTGTCAGATTCAACCATCTGTTCTAGAGTTCTGAGACTTGGCTCTTGAAAGTCTGGGTTGAATCTTGGCATATTCAGCCACATGTTTATTCTTTTCCCTGACAGGCTTATTTTTAATACCTGTGGACAGACAGGTAAAACACAGTATTCTCTCCTAGAAAAGTTGTACCTGTTGCACTTAAACAGTGTAGAAACGAGCATTTCCTTGCAGAACTACTTTGATCAGAATTTACCAAATGTTACACATTTAGGGTGACCGATCTTATAACCGCAAAGGAGGACAAGAACTACAAAACATAGAACGTTCGCTAAAGATGTACGCATTACAAAATAAAAGCCAAAAACAATCATAGGCGGGATACAGACGGGCAGGGGAAGACGTCTTGGGTGTATTTGCTGAATACGGAGCCTCCAGACCGCCCGCCCCGGGGCGTGGCTAAGGTGTATGGGGCTTCCACATGGGGGGCCTTTCTGACCCGCAGTCGTTTCCATACCACCCTTGCAGGACGCTGCAAAGAGAGAGGCAGCTTCCGCCACGGGCGGCCAAAAACGGGGCCTTTTTTTTTCTTTTGCCGGCTGGCAGATGTGCAGCTGCGCAGCTGTGGCGCTCAGCACTGGCGGCAGAAGCATATGTGCACATTTAAAGCACCCAGGCCCCTTTAAACTTTTCCCTCGCCCTGCCCAAGAAACAATGGTGGTCTCCTGCCAGCTGGTGATCAGCTGGTGTTGGCCCTTGTCCACTTGCACGTTGCTAGTGTCACCAGCTCATGCCTCCTTCCTTGGTCCCGCGCTCTTGCTGAATCTGCATGCACAGCCACAGCTGTCGCCGCTGCCACCGCTGTCCCCCTGCCATCCCCCATCACCTCCCTTGTACATATGTAAATATTTAAGTTTAGCGTTTTTTTATTTAGGTGAAAATGGCACAGAATGTGTGTAGGGGTTCACTTTAAATTCCAAACTTTCCACAATTCTAGCAGCGCATGCGTACATGTTGCTCTAGGGTTAGGGTTACGAGCATTAAAATAGAGTGCAGCTGTGCTGCAGCTTCCACATCTGCATGGCATCTGACGCTCTAATTAGAGCCTCGGTGCAAACTGTGCATGTTCCAGGACCCCGACTCATTGTGCGATGCAGCAGACACGGAGCTTTTAAATGGGCAACTTAAATTAGCGGCGTAGCAATTCTGGCATACCGGTGCAGCAGCTTATAGACAGAGCTGCGCAGTTGCGCAGCATTTAGAAAAGAAGCGGGGAAAAGCGGCACCTTTTTAATGCCGCTTCTTCCCGCTTGGGGCGTGCGGGCGGCGTGTTCATGGCGGCATTCAGGTAAGGGCCATCTGAAGGCTATACCTTCATGACGTCATGAACACACCCCTTTTTGCCCGTCTGTATCCCGCCATAGAGATGTAAATTCATGCTCATGCTTAAAATGGAGGACATTTTGAAATTCCTCCAGGACAGAAGGTTGTAATATAGGACAAGTCTTGGATAAGGAGGATGTCTGGTCACCCTGTGCACATTTCATCACATTTTAGAACAAAAGGGATTTGTAACTTCTTTTTAAAGTGAATCTAATGCAGATGCAAGTGAAAGATTCTTCAGTCCCTGGCTGTTGCTCTTGTAGAGGACTCATTAAAATGGAGGCACAGGTCAGAAGTCCTTCTGTATTCAGACATTTGTATATGATGTCATATAAAATGTGGCACATCTCTAGAAATCTTAGCTGGGTTTGATTCACTTTTGAACACTACAGTATAATTATGCCAGTCCAATTAAAGTGATTTCATCTGAATTCTTTCTTCATTTTTCTTAGATAGCATTCTATTTTTTTAACCATTGTTCCATTATGGTTTGAAATCAGAAAGCACATTCTAGCAGCCTTCAACCATTTCATCTTGAGTTTACCCTTCTGGTGTTTATTAATAGCTTTGTCCTGGACAGGACTACTGACATCTGCAGTTTTTATTTTTGGTTCTATTATTAACACATTAGCTTGACACTCAATTACTCTCCAGGGATTTATCTGTATTGAAGCCATACTTTTTTGCTTTATCTAGAGATGGGCAAATCAGTCTATTTTCAATCAGTGTCACTTCTGCATGTGTCCATATATAAGCCTGTTCCTTCCTGTTCCAAAATATCTGCATGAAAAATTGCATTTAAATATGCATTTCTAAGATTTTTTTCTCTCTCTCTCTCAAAATTAGCATTTTCAACCTTATTTTATCTCAGTGTGTGCATTTCTAAAATGTATTTTTTTAACACTTACCTTGAGCCAAGATTTTCAGAGCACTGGGGAAATCTCTGCCTTCACATTAGTCCAGGAGGTTCCAATAAAGTCATTTCATCTTAAAATCTGTTTTAGTCACATTCCTCAAAACAGCATGGCATTAAGGAAAATTCAACAGTGCTGGAGCTTATATTATTATATTTCCAGGCAAGAAAGCTCCAAATTTTCAAAAGGGCAGATAAAGGGGAGAGGAATTATAATGACTGAAAACCAGTTTAAGGCTTTTAAATAATGGCTGGTGTTCTGTTAGTGAGATGTGCACGCATAAGTTGTGCTATGTGTGTAAATTATTTGCCATAGCACAACAAATGTATTCTTCTGACAGTACCAACAGTGGAATTCTATATACAGCAATTCTGTACATTGTGGTCACACACTGTGCATTGCAATTGTCATTTCACACTGACACTGCACACTGCATCTTGGTTATACATTGTGGGTTGTGCACTGCACAACAGCATCCAGTCATTGATATGTGTTGCACAATGTTGCTATTTTGCGTATTGCTGGTGAAACAGTTGCCCACATGTACATATTTATGATTGGCTGAGAAGATGTTGGATTGCAGACAATACATGGTGGTTTGTAAGAATAGCCAGTAAAAGGTTGCATTCTTTCCTCATCCCAAAGTACAGAGATTGGATAATCTCTCATGAAAATGTGTTGTAGGGTTAAAAGGTAGGCTTGTCAGTCACTCAACTCTCTTCTTCCCCTCCCCCATGCATTTTCACAAAATGCAAAACTTGACCCATTTTTAATTGTTCTTTGTGAAACCGGATCTTGAGATTAACTAAGAGAAAGACATTGGTAGAATATGCTTCCATAGATTCAATCTATGAAAATGTATGCTACCAACCTCTTTCTTTCAGTTAGTCCCAAAGATGCTACAAGATCCCTTTGCATACTGATCTAGATGAACACATTGTATTGTTCTTTGTTTCCCTCTTTACAATACATTTTATGAGGGGTTCTTGATTCTCAGTGCTTTGGGCTTTGGTCAATTCCACTTGGGATTCAAAATTCATCCAGATCTGTTGTACATCCTTAAAATAAATAAATAAAAATCTGGAGTGTTACTGTTGCCTATAAAACATTGGTAGGTGTACTTCTCAAGGGCAATTCTCCTGTTCCCACTGATTGTTTCAAAGCCATCACCTCAGCATTCAAAACTGTACTTTGAGCCACAAAGAATGGTCAAAGCCAATATATGTCCCTGTCTGCCATTTCTATAAATAATTCTGCCTATCCACCAGTTCTGCAAGCCAGGTTTCAGCAAGAAACATGATATTCTTCAGCCCTTTCTATTAGGCAGCACTGGAAAAAAAATGTCAGTGTTTTTGTTTGACTCAGCAGAGGGATGAAGGAAACTTTGACCTTAATTTGCAAGGAGAACAAGAACAGGATTACAAGAATTGGGCTAATGGAAGAGTGCTGTGGAAATGACTGATGAGGAGAAGGATTAGAAATAATGTTTATAAAGATAAATCAGAAGCTCTAGAAATGTTTTTAAAAGGTAAATAAAGCATAGTTTGAACAAAACGAATGGTCTAAAACCACAGACTAAGACCTTATATCAAATTCAGACTGCCAACTATTATAGCAGCCCACAGATCACCCCATTTACAATGAAAAACAAATAGGCCTTCCAGTATTAGCTGGAAGTTATATAGCTGAAGGTCTCAGCAATATCCAGGATATGAAGTGTAAGTTTGGGGCTTGGGTATCTGGCTCTGGGTCATATCAGGGAAGTCCCATTGGGAATAACACTCATATAGTCTGCTTTTTCTGTAGGACCATAGAAAAGTCCAGTGAATATTTTTGGAAGTATTCAGTATAGGTGACTTTGGCCCAAAAAAAGATATTGCTTTAGAATGTTTTTATTTGTCTTCAGAGATGGCTTAGGAGAACATTGTCCTCCAAAGTCAAGTACTCCTTTATGTGTTTAGGGAAACAAGTATTATCGTTTCTTCTGTTTCTTTTGCAAGCATAGATGCAGTTTTCTTTTCTGTATGTCATAATGAAGTGCTGGAATTACCATCTGGATGGGAAAAGATTACAGTGCCCATCCAACAGAATTTCTGCTACAAAGTCATCAAAGGGTGTGTTCCACACCATTCTTCCTTAACACAGGATTTTTCATTTGTGCTTTAATGTATTCTGATGCTGAATGCTTGGGAAGCATTTGCTTGACTTAGTGATATATGAATTGCAGTGCCTTAATTCTTAGCAACTATAATTACAAATTTTGATGTAGGCACAGTTTTGACATGCTGATTGAGATGGTATTCATCATCATCCCTATAAAAAAGAAAAAAAAAAACTCTGACATATAAAAGTTTTGCATTCCAGAAAAAGGAAAGGGATTAAACAGTGAAGCAGGCAGAAAGTAATTAAGTCATGGATGGATAAATAAAGTGAGAGACATGATGTGACCTACAGCATTGTCCAAAATGGAGATACAGCCTGGAATCTTGTTAGAGACATGTATGCATAACTTAGAGCTACCCATACATACTGTATGTCTGTTTCTGGATGGTGTGCAAGGGCAACTACTCACTACCTCTCATGGCTGTTCATAGGCCAGGGAAAGGAGGAAGGAAGGAAATCATGCATCACCTGCTGTTTATTTGCAGCCAGGAAAAGAGAAATAAGATTGCTTCCCAGTGTATCCAAAGACTTGCTTTGAATGGAAAGCACAGAGTTGTGAGTGTGAAGCATAAGGCTCTAAACACTTTGATGTAGGATCTTGACCCCATTGTAGAACAGTGGGAAGCAATTCATGAATCCATTTGGTTTCCACACGTGAAAGACAGAAGAATGACCTACTCTGATTTTCTACACACAACTAAACCCCATGAACTAACACACGCTCTCTTTCTCTTTCTATATTGCTCTTATGAAAACAGCTGTTCTACCACACAGCATTCTTATTATGTGTGTAGATCATTGGAGTGCCTGCTGTCACCATTATGAAAATATGATTTATTTGAAAATGCATAGTCTTTCCAATAAAATGGAAGCAAAGAGAAATAAAAGAGAAACTATCACAGAGAGAAGGTGGAGAACAGATTGAGGGGGATGGGAAAGTGAGAGGAGGTATAACTCACCTGAAGAGAAACAGCGGGAGATAAAGTTCTAAGCGGGTGGCAATAGAAGGAATTTGAAATGATAGAGAAGGGGGAGAAAGAAGGAGGAGTGAGAATAAAGTGGTGGGAAATACAGGAAAGAACCGACGACCTTATGACAGTTTAGAACAGCTTGAAAAAGGTCATGTATGCCCACAGGGTGGTGAGTTACACAAGGGGCAAAGTAGACTGTCATGGTAGATAAACAAAGGGTAGTGGGACTGAATATAATTTAGCACTCGCTTGTCATATGGAAGAGGAATGGAGCTGATTTTCCATTCCCCAGAGCATGGACGGAGCTGTGGGGAGACTAACCTGTAGATTCTCAGCAGTTGCCAGACAAGAAAAAGTTGTGGCAAGCTTGTATTTAATATGGTTTACTGCAACGATGTCAACATTAAAAGGGATCCACATCATTAGAATTTTTGCATTAGCACAATCCTAAGAGGAGGTGGTTGTGATGGTGGTGGTGGTGGTGGTGATGATGATGATGGAAAATAATAGAAGAAAACCTATATATCACACTACCTGCCAATGGTGACTGCAGTACATTTTGTGAAATAGTAGATATACTTTTGTGAAAACCATGCTGGAAGCATAATGCAAAGATATTAAAAAAGAAAAAACTGTAATGGAGCAAAACACCCCTCTCAAGTTTGGAGCTCTCCAGGTTTATTCGCCAGACCCATGTTGTCTGGAGATAATAGGAATACAGACATCTGAAGCACAACAGTTTGAAAAAGTTTGAGGAAGAAAGATATGTTATAGTGAATGAAGAGGAGGCTCTCTGAAATGCAAACATGTTTGAGGAAAAAAAAATTCTAATTAAATTTTTACTGTGTTTTTATAATAAAACACAAAGTCTGTAGAACAATGACAAAGACAAAAACAACAACTAACTACAAGGGCCAAGTGTATGTATCTGATGAATAGTTATTCTGCAGCAGAATAAAAAAATTCTCATCAAGAGCCAGAGAGTTCAGCTTGTCAAGATGTATGAGTCCTTTGGTAGTTATTCAGGTTTCAGGAATTTTTTTAGGGTGAAGTGGAAAGAACAGATTATGGATAGAGTGCATTATGTACAATTATGTACAATTATCATGTACCATGATGTTCATTATAGTTATTATTTTTAATTCCCATCCATTGGGTTCCCCCTGTCCCAAGCTAAGCTTTGAGTGTACATCTGACTGCAAGCTTATTTTCTTGAATGGAAAATTGCATGTATGGAAAATTGCCTATGGGTCCATGTTCAGCTTCAGAAAGTGCAAACTAGCTAAGCTTTGGTCAGCAAAGAGTTAGGCATTCTCATTTTATCTGGGGGGCTTATCTGGGGGGAGGCTTTGTTTTGTTTTTACTTATTTTTCATTTCCATCTGCCTCAAAAACAGCTTAATGCCTCTTTGTTACTACTTGAGACAATTAGCATTAATATCAGTAATTCCCAAACGGTAGGTTAAGGTGAGCACTATGATGGGCATATGTCATTTGGAGGAAGTTGCAATGGTTCATGGAGTGAGTTCTGGTGCTGTTTTAATCGGAATCTGATAAAGTTCCTGTTTTGACCATGCTAGCCTGAGAATTAGACTCAGAAGAAAGAGAGATTAAAATGGAGGAAGAGACATAAACAATCTAAGATGTGAAGATGACACCATACTACTAGCAGAATATAGCAGAGATTGGAAAGATTATTGAAGAAAGTCAAGGCGGAAAGTGCAAAGGTGGATCTACAACTGAACACAGCAAGCCCTTGGTATCCATGGATGTGCTATCCACGGATTCAAGCATCCACAGATGGCAACCCTGTGCTATCCCCAATGGTGATGCAAGCATGTGGCCACACAGACATTAGGGATAGCCTCCATTGTCCCCAGTGGTGGCACATACACACGGCCATGCTGCCATCAGGGACAAAGGATTCCCTTGCTCAGTTCTGAGCTGAGTGGGAGGATGCTGAGGGGAGCTGTCTCACTTCAGGATGAGGCAAACGAGGCAGCAGCAGCAGCTTTCTCCACTGCAGAGCTTGCTTGTCCTGGCAGGAAAGGATTTTGAATCTCTAAAAGTTCTGTTGTCCCCAATGCTGGTGTGGTGGTGTATATGTGAAACAACTAAGAACAACGGAACTCAAGCATCTGCAAATTTTGGTATCTGCAGTGCGGGTCTGGCACAGATCCCCCGCAGATATTGAGGGCCGACTATAATTTTAAAGTAGGCAAGACATTGCAATTGATCAAGATTCTATTCTCGAGCTCAATAATCAATCAGAGAAGAGACCACAATAAAGAAAGAAGAGACCTGGACTTGGAAAGGCATCTATGAATGAACTAGACATGATCCTGAAGTGTAAAAATATATCACTGAATATAAAAGTTAGGATTGTCCATACCATCATATTTCCCATTTCTATGTATGGTTGTGAAAGCTGGACAGTGAAGAAAGCTGGTAGAAAGAAAATTCATTTGAAATGTGGTGTTACAGAAGAAAAGAGTTCTGTGAATACTTCAGACTGACAAAAATATCAATAAGTGAGTCCTAGAGCAAAATCAGGCCTGAACTTTCCTTGGAAGCAAAGTTAACTGAACTGAGATTGCCACCTAAATGTTTGTTTGTTTTTTAAAAGCTGGATGTCCATCTGTCAAGAGTGTTTTAACTGTGTATTCCTGCATGCCTGGAAATTGGACTGAATAGCCCTTGTGGTCTCTTCTAACTCTGTGATTCTATATTTTGGCCATATCATGAGAGGAAGGGATTCACTGGAAAAGGCAATGATGTTTGGTAAAGTTGAGGGAAATAGGCAAAAAGGAAGACCGTATACTAGATGGATACAATCAGAGAAGTGACAACCATGAATTTGCATGTGCAGTTGAGGAGAAGGAGGTCACTTATTCACAGGGTCAGCATAGGTCAAAACTGAGTTGAAGGCAGTTAAAAGCAATAAGGTTGAAGATTCTTAGAGCAGTATTCGATAGATATAACTTTTACCTAGCTGCAAACACCAGCCTTGAATTAGCTCTATATTCCTCATACAAGGGTAACATACACTCATCTGCCAAAGAATTTAGGAACATATAGAGTATGCTATAAGTTTAGAATAGGAACTAAGTTCAAAATGTTTGAGAAACATTGATTTAAACATCAAAGAAACACAATAATATCACAGGTTTGAGAAAACGGCAGGCCATACATTGGTCTTGGAGTGTTATTTATCCTGAAGTGACAGGTGACAAACTTTCAAGGGAAACAACACTTTCTGGATAATAGTTTATTTATTTCTCATACTGCAAGCTGTAAATTCACCTATTTATGGAAGCCACATTTTTTCTCCTATTGTTCAACTGTCATTCAAAGGTGCCATTCTATTATCGAGTTGGATGTCAGATAGTCACAGCTCTGTCAATTTGATGTCAGGTTGTTGGTAGAATGAACTGAATTTCATTTTATTTTAATTTATTTTTTTGGCTTGAAATTGAAAGAGGCTGGAGTGTGTGTATGTGTAGGGAGTTAAATAAAAGCCATTCATTCACCTCCCTTTTCCCTGTCAAAAAGGAGCAGATGGGCACTTACTGCCATTCTGACACCCCCACATGGCTGATGGAAAGCTTGAAAATATTGTCCTACATTCCTTTCTGTATTTTTTTGTTGAATGTAGTGTTGAGGACGTCAATCTCTACTGGGATATTGGTCTCAGTAGCAGAATCTACACTGAGTAGCCAGTTGATGAATGACTTTGCCATTTCTGAGTCCTGTCCGTCACTATCTCAATTTTTTGTTTCTGCACACTACCATTGGGTGAAGTTAGACATAAAGAGGGTGGGACTTGGATTTGAAAGTCCATAACAATCTACAAGGAAGGAATTGTAAACCCTCAGCCTTACATATGAAGAAAATGTGGTTGTTTCCAAATCTTCACTCTATTTGCTGAGTATTCTCCAGGGGAGTATTCAAATTTTCCAATAGTTCAGGGGGAACATGAAAAAAAGCATGAAACTTTCAAAATATTTATCTGAGAAATTTCTGCTCAGCTCAGTGTGAAGTCATGATCATACTCCTTCAGAAGTGCATAATCAGGATTCTCTCTCATTTTATTTCAGTGCATGATTTTTTTTACCTCATCTGTGAGATTGTGAGATATTTTTTGTCAGTGTTGACAATACTTGTCACATTTGCACTAATTATGGAAAGATATGGTCTTTTGTACTTATATGCATCATTTTTTCAAGGTAAAAGACATTTGTTCTGTGCAAAGACATGTGTGAGAATTCTTCATATTCCTAGTACAAGCTGTGCTAGAAAGAAACCTCCAACCTCAGCACTTTCAGTGGGAGATCTAAATCAGAAGTGAGAAACATTTTGCCCTTGAAATGTTCTGTACTTCAATTCCCAGCAATCCTACCCACTACAGTCAATGGTAAAGGGCTATGGCATTAATAATATCTATTGATAGTTTACCTATATTAAGGGCCGGTACACACCGCCATAAAGCGGCGTGTTCCCGGCAATACTAGGGTTAGGGAGAGAGCACCAATCGTAACCCTAGTACGTGTGGGGAGTGCCATTGTTATGCAGCGCCTTCCATATGGCACGCATAACAATGATGTCACACACACATCGCATCCAAACAGTGTGGCACTTGCATGATGTGACCGTGCCACCCCAGGCCGCTTATGACGGCCTGGCGGCGATGTGGAAAGAAGCTCCGAGACAGAGCTCCTTTTGGGCCCACACATTGTTGATGTGGCAACCAAACGGCCGTGCCAACGATGCAGAGGAGAAAGGGGCCACAATGGCCGCCCCTTTCTCCTCTTTAGCACTGGGGTGCCATTGGTACCTAAGGCGCAAAGGCACCCCTTTTCAAGAGCAAAGAGAAGCAGCATTTTGCCACTTCTCTTTGGCCTGGAAAAACGGCAGATTGGGGCTGCAGGGCTGCCAGTGAGGCTGCCCTGGCTGCATTCCAGCGCAAAAAGGGGTAAGTGCAGGCCACCCCTTTGGGGCAGTCTGTACCGTGCCATAGTTTCACTTTGTATTATGTGAAGTTTTAGTTGTATCTCATTTAACCTTTGTAAGAGTGTAGTGGTTTGAGTGTTGGACTATGACACAGGAGACACAGGGTTCGACTCCCTAGTCAGCCATAAAACCCACTGGGTGAACTTGGGCAAGTCACATGCTCTAAGCCTTAGGGGAAGCCAATGGCAAACCTTATATGAACAAAACTTGCCAAGAAAACCCCATGACACATTTGTCTTAGGATCGCCATAAGTTGGGAACGACTTGGAGGCATACGACACATGACACAAAGTACCTTGATCTTCTGACTGGGAAAATGGCTGGCTATAAAATAACAAAATGCAGCCGCCCGATTCATCGGGCAGGCCATGTTGCCGCTGGGAGCTTTGCTGCTGCAAGGCTGCAAATGGACTTGGTCGTGCCCCAGTGTGCCTTACTGGGGTGCTCAGGTGGAAATGGGAGGGACATCCGCCTTCCAAGGCCTCTCCGGGAGGCATGGGGTCCACCTCTATGGTCTCCCCAGGACCTCCAGGACGGCCGATTCGTCGACTGGCCTTGGGGGAGGGGCAACTTCCCTCCTGGCTCCTCCCACATACTGGCTTATTTCAGGCCACATAGCTTCCTGCTTGGAGCCATTTTGCTGCTCGCTGCTGTTGCTGCTCGATGCCATCTGCTGCTTGGCTCTAGAACTCAAAGCTTGACTCTTTTCCTGGCTTTAGGCGATGGAATTCTGGGAGTTGGAGTTTGTTGTGGGGCCCAGAGCTCAGGCTGGACCCCTTTTCCTGGGTCAGGCTTTCCAATTCTGGGAATTGGAGTTTGCTGGGTTCCGAGAGCACATGACTTGACTTTTTCTGACTGGCTATGGAATTCTGGGAGTTGGAGTTTGTTGTGGGGCCCAGAGCTCTGGGCTTGACTCTTTCCTGGCTGTAGGCTAAGGAATTCTGGGAGTTGGAGTTTGTGGTGGTCGAGCCCAGAGCTCAATGTTTGAGTCTGGCTGGCTGGCTTTGGAATTCTGGGATTTGAAGTTTGTTGTGGAGCCCAGAGCACAGGCTGGACTGTTTTCCTGGCTCAGGTCATGCTATTTTGAGAGTTGGAGTTTGTTGGGGACCCAGAGCACTTGGCTTGACTCTTTCCTGGCTGTTGGCTATTGAATTCTGGAGTTTGAATTTGTTGTGGAGCCCAGAGCTCAAAGCTTGACTCTTTATGGCTGGCTATGGATTTCTGGGATTTAGAGTTGTTGGGGGCCCACAGCTCAGGCATGACTCCTTTCTGGTTAGCTATGGAATTATAGAGTTAGAGTTTGTGGTGGAGCCCAGAGCTTATGGCTTGGCTTTTTCCTTGCTGGCTATGGAATTCTGGGAGTCGGGTTTTCCAGGGGCCCAAAGCTTTGGGCTGGACTCTTTCCTGGCTCAGGCTATTTTATTCTGGAAGTTGGAGGCGGGTTACAGACCGCCTGTTTGGGGCGGCCTGCACCCGCCCCTTTCCCCGCTGTATCGGGGCCTCAGCTGCCAGACCGGCAGCCTCCAAGGCCCCGAGCCACCGCTTTGCAGGCCGCGAGGAAGTGGCAAAAGGCCTGGAAAGGGGTGTCCTTGGGGCTTCAAGCCCCAAGGACACTCAGAGACGTTGGGGAGGAGGAGAAAGGGGCCGCTTGGCCCCTTTCTCCTCTGTGTCACTGGGCGCAGCCATTTAAAGGCTGCGCCCAGCGATGCAAACCCCAGAAGGAGCTTCATTTCGGAGCTCCTTCTTGCACTGCGGAAAGGGTGCTCTAGGCACCCTCGTGCGGTGCAAAGATGTCACATCCGTGCCGCCTCGTTTGGAGGCGGCGCGGTCATGACATCATAATGGCGGCACGTTCATGACATCATAATGGCGGTGGCCGTGTGGAACGGCCACCACCATTTTGTACGGACTGGGTCCGTACTAGGGTTAGGGGCGTCAGGAAGTGACGCCCCTTTCTAACCCTAATACGGACCTAGTCCGTATTTTCAGGCTCGTCTGTAACGGGCCGGAGTTTGTTGTGGGGCCCAGAGCTACAGGCTACTCTTTTTGGCAGGCTTCCCACAGGCCCTCTGACTGGATGCTCTGCCCAATCAACTGCTGCCATTTGGAATGGATCGGCCAACTCTGATGCCAAAAGATCTGGGGGCCTTAGTTAATTTGCTGATGTTCTGCCTTCACTTTCCATTTTGCTTTATCTGCTTTCCACCCACGTGCGCTCCTCCCTTTAGGGATTACTTGTTATTGCTGTTTGGCCTGGATCGGTTTTGCCTGCCAATTGTCAGATCTTGGATTTTCTGCTGTTATAGATACCTGTTGCTGTGATTCCAGATGTATCTGTGCTACTGATGGCTATTTGGCATTTGGGCTTTCCTCCTGAACATGTGGAGAACATTCAAAATGGTTTGACAACTGCTTAGTCGCTATCTGGAATATCGCAGATTCAGCCTTGATGGGCTGGTACAGGTCGAGGGAATTCACTGGCTGTGCTGCCTGCCCTTGGACTCTGGTGTTGGACTTTTGTGCTTGGGGTGGTAGGGTTGGCGGAAGGCATTCCTGCGGAATGGTCTTTTGTGGTGTCAGCATAGATCGTGGATCTGGTGGGCATGGTTTCCAGGGCTGCGTAGCACTGGTTTGGGAGTCCCTTTGGGACACGGAAGCACTGAGGGCATGCGTTGTGGCCATTGCAGGGGCCACAGCGTGACAGCGTCTCCTGATGACTAGGGGCTTGATTAAATACATGCGATCCGATGGTTGTATGGACGGATATATGGCGTTCCCTTAGCCCCTAGTCCATCCCGAAGCCTGGCCGTTACCAGGTATTATGGTTCATCATACAACATCGGGTTGTATGATGATCCAGATCCAGACCTCATGCTTTGGGCCAACCCTACTTTGCTAGCTGGTTGCTTAATAAAGTTGTGGCCTTTCCTCCATATTGCTGGCTCCTGTTTTTCTTGTAGCGGTGGCCTCCCAGGCAATAAACAAACAACATTGCTGAGTGTTTGTTTGTTTTTAAATACATCTTTATAATCTTACTAAGTTAGTAAAATGACAGCTTTCATATCAGGTGGTAGAAACTTGAATTTGGATATTATCACAGGGATATTATCACAGGGTGAAGATATGCATCTCAGTGGTTCAGTAAAAATGTGCTTTGCTTTGGTTGAGTTATATCTTTTTTAAAAAAAAAAGTTTACTTGAACACATGGCTAGTTTTGCTTCTTTTCCTTCTAATTTTTTTTTAATTTTTTGTTGCATGATTTACAATATTTAGTCGGTATAGATCATGAATACATATGTCATTTGTTAAACTTTATTTGGTGCTGAAATAGATGGACCTTGGCTTGTCAAACACATTTGGAGGGCAGTAAGTTGAGGAAGACTGGTTTACGAAATTGGGATGTACAATTGCTCTGTTAAAGGATGTTGCTATGATTCTATGGCAGGAAGTTTCCTATATTCACACATTTTCTTCCTGGTTTAGCCAGAACTAAAGCAAGACCCAATTTGAATAAAATTACTGGTTTCAGTATTAAGCACTTTTAAAATTCATGCTTCATCTACAATGCACATATAATGCAATTTGACACCGCTTTAATTGCCATGGCTCAGTAACTATAAAATTCTGGAATCTGTAGTTTTGTGAGATATTTAGCCTTCTCTATCAGAGCTCTCGTACTACAACAAACTACAGTTCCCAGAATTCCATAGCATTGAACCATGGCAGTTAAAGTGGATTCCTTAGGGAAGGTCATGTTCCACCTTGTCTGAAGGAAGCGGTGGTTAGGCCGCTCCTGAAATAACCTTCTCGTGACCCTCTGGATATGAAGAACTGCAGGCCAGTCTCTTTGTTAATGTTCTTGAGCAAGTTGATCAACAGGGCGGTTGCTTTTCAACTCCAAGCTGTCTTGGAGGAAACCAATTATCTTGATCCATTTCAAACAGGCTTTAGGACAAAATTTGGAGTTGAGACTGCCATGGTCGCCTTAGCTGATGACCTTCGTCTGGGCTTCGACAGGGTTAGTGTGACCCTGTTGGTGCTATTAGACCTCTCAGCAATGTTTGACACTATAGATCATGACATCCTCTTAGATTTCTTAAAAAGATTAGGAATAGGAGGCACTACATTGCAGTGGTTCCAGTCCTTCCTTTCAGAAGGCAGATTCTTGAGGATTCTTGGGGACAGTTGCTCTTGAAGGAACAAGCTTAATTGTGGTGTCCCACAAGGTGCCATCCTGTCCCCAATATATACATGCTTATCAATATATACATGAAGCTGCTGGGAGAGATCATCTGGAGGCATGGAGTGGGGTGATATCAGTACACTGATGACACCCAGATATATTCCTCCATATCTTGGTCTCCAGCTTTGACTTCAGATGGCGTCTCTCCTCTCAGTAACTGTCTTAAGGTAGTAATGAACTGGATGAGGGGAAACAAATTGAAGCTGAATCCAGACAAAATGGCGGTACTCATGGTAGCAGCCGGCCCCAAACCCAGGTATCAGGATACAACCTCCAGTCCTGGTAAGGGTCACACTTTCCTCAAAGGACTGTATTCACACTTTTGGGGGGGGGGCTCCTAGATCAGTTGCTTCAGCTGAGGAATCAGGTAAACGAGATGATCCAAGTACCTTTTATCAGCTCTGGCTGATATGCCATCGGTGCCCTTTCCTGAAATTGGGGGCCTTGGTAACCTCACATCTTGATTTCTGCAATGCACTCTAGTATAGAGCATGGCAGCCAGATTGATCTCTGGTACTTCCAAAAGAGATCATATAACGCCAATCTTAAGATCACTTCATTGGCTGCCCATTAGTTTCCAGGCCCAGTACAAGGTGTTGGTTATTATCTTTAAAGCCCTAAATGGCATGGGTCCAACCTATCTTTGGGACCACCTCTTTCCATATTATTCTCCACGCACACTCAGGTCCTTTGGGAGGAATTTGTTACAACCTTATAAAATAAGGCTGTCCATGACCTCCCAGAGGACCTTCTCGGCTATCCCTCCCAGATTGTGGAACCCTGCTGGACGAGATCCTTCATATTACCACCCTAAACAAATTTTTAAAAGCTGTAAAGATGGATCTCTTCCAGCAGGCCTTTCCTGAATAGTTCCCCAGCCACCAGAAGGAAAATCTAACTGCTGAACTCCAATCTCACTTCAGTCACTGTTAATTATTCATTTATTTACATCCCCCATAAAAGTAATAATAGCAACTGCAAAAGCTGCAAAATGAATTTTGATGGGCTGATAATTCTTCAGAATATATTATCCTTTGAGTAGTAACTTTTCTGCAACCAGGGTAACTTATGGTTTATTTGAAACAAAGCAACCTGCTGGATATTTCATTTTAATTCTATTTAATCCCTATCCATTTATTTCATGGAACGTGAAGCATCAGTTCTCTAATGGATAAGTGGATGGGGGAAGGGGGGGAGCACATATAAGACTGAAAACTAGCTTCTGCAACAGGTCTTCATGTTAATTCTGTCTACATGGCTACTGAAGCAAAGATAGCATAGCAGTAACATAAGCCAAGTAATCAAATACTCATTCACTTGCATCAAATTTTTGGTGAAGCCCATGATTTCACAGCTCCAAAATATGAGGGGCTATAAGCATGATGGTGATGTGGTGGAGGTCTGGTATCACTGAACATAAGCATGCTTTCTTTCTGGCAACATTAGTGCCAGGCACAGCTCAGAAAATATATTTTTGAAACTGCGATTCCAAGAATTCTCCAGTAGCTGTCTGGGAGAATTCTAAAAGTCATACTCCAAAAGAAATCATATTCAGTCTCTGGTCAATCAGCACCTGAATAAGAGTTTAATTTTATGTAAAATTGCTCCAGATTTTGTTTTTTTAAATCCCAACATCTGTTTCTTGGCCTTTTGAAATCCTTTGAAGATATTTCATTTCATCACTCTGTATTCAGGGTATATATATGCTACTTGTACGCAGTAGTTAATAAAGACAGAGGTGTTGTCTGATCTGCAGTTTTGTTCCAGCCCATGTCACTAGAGCTTTAGCTTTTTGCTAATACTTCAGTTTCATCTCAAAAAGTTAATTCAATGCAAAAGCCCACCTCTCATTTCCCAGAGTTTATAATTGTCACCCTCACAGACATTTATTTATATTTTCAATAAATTTATTGAACTCTCCTCCCCTTTTCATCTTTACATACCCTTGCTTGAGTTTATTAAAACTGCAAAGCTGTAAAATGTCAAGTTTATGCATCATGGTTCATGCCAATGATGTATTCTCCCCCACCACTTCATTTTACTCACTTAGATGTTGAAAATACAGTAGACTGTGTTCCCTTTCACTTTTTCAGTACTCTTAATTCTGCAATGGGCTGCTAACACTGCAGGATGTGCTTAATAAATCAAAGCTGTTTTTCATTTGGTTTTTAAAAAGTTGCATGGAAATGTTCCTATTGATCTTCAAGCATAATAAACTCTGAAGTCTCTCTTTTTAAAAAATGTAAATTTGGTGACTAAATCTAGCTCTGAGTGACCCTTTAATGGAGGGCACAGTACACACTTTAGATGGGATATTTGGCTGTTTGCCACGGGTACAGCTGTGGCAGAAACCTAATGCCCCTTCAGTGCTATATTCTCCTTGACAATGTTTTCCAGAGCTGTCAAATATCACTAAATAAATAAACTCCATGTCATTCCTGTGCTGTATGATCTCCTGAGTAATGTTTACTGAGTGCCAAAAACATGGGATCCAGAGAGAAGAGAAGGCAGATGTTACATTTCCTCTTATTGTGTTAATAAAATGAAGGAGAGGTTGCATGCCAAGTTTTGTCTGCTGCTGCTTCCTGGAAGCAGAGGATAGTGCTGCTTGGGCATTGCAACAGGCAACAAGCTGGCATCTACAAATAATCCTGCATTTCCACAGACTCTACATGTAGTGGCTTGTTAGACAACATTTATTTTTATTATCCAGAGGGGACCAGATGATGCCTATACATGCAGTGCAGGGACAAATTCTAGCCCACTGGGTGAGCAGCACAGTTATCATTCATTGCTGTTATTTATGTTGAAATGTTTCTGTCTTACTCTTGTCTTTAAAAGAAACATCAGAATATGGTTAATAGCAACAAGAATGTCAGTTGTGCAAATGGGGAATTCAAAGAATATATGAATGCTAGGGAAAGGGATGAAAAAGGAGCTTTTGAAAATCTGACACCCCCCCCCCCCCCACCACCACCACCACCAATGGAGAGAATCCTCCTCAGGACACTTTCTTGTTTGCATTCCCTGTCCTTGAATAGACTGACATCCTAATGTCATGTGGCATGAAGGTGTGGGAGACCCACGAAAGGATCCTAAAAGTTTGCATCCTTCATAGCCTTAGTCACCTCATCCCACACCTTCTTGATGTCTTATGAGGCAGGCAAAGAGGAAAGTCATCCATGGATCACAGAAAACTGCAACCTTCAAGATCCTCAGCTGTCTCTCCCCACTCTCCCAATGACATTTTTATTTAGCCAAGTGTTTGGAGGCTGAATTTTGCTTGTGTGGTGGTGTGCCATTTTAATGGTTTTTACTGCTTTTAACTATAGTGTTTTTTAACTTATGTTTGAGTAATATTTAATCATTTTTTTCTCACTTTTGTAATCAGTGTTTTAGTTCTACCTTTTTATTGTAGGCTACCTTGAATCCCATTTTGGGAGAAAATTCAGATATAAATCACCTGAATAAAATAAATACAAATGTGGCACAGAGCAGGAAAGGAGGAATTCAAATAAGAATTCTGGAAGACTACAGCCTACGGGATTCTTTGCTGCCTTCCCATCAGTCATATCATCTGAGACAGCATCCCTAGTTGAAATGTAATGTATATTACATTACTATCAGGGATATAGTTGTGAAATGTGGAAAAATAGATTGCCAAGGATTTTCAGATTTTGGAGAAGAAAGAGGTGACAGAGAAGCAGATAATTTTGTAATCCCACTATGTTTAAAAGGCAGGATATAAATCAAATAAATAAAAAATATTTTAATAGCACCCTACCTGAAATAGACAGTATTGCCGATGGTGTAGATTAAGCTTCATTTGACCTATACATGTTCTCCAGTCAGTGGTGGCTAGTGACTCTGATCTTAGTGGGGTAATCTGGGTTTTAGTCTGACCTTAGTGACTATTGAAATTGCTGAACCTTAGCCTCAACATAATTCAGCACTCTGGGTAATTTATATAATACTGAGACTAAATTGGGATATGAAAAGAGTATTTGAAAGTATTCCCCCAAAAAAGTCTAAAAATTGTTTTTTTCTTTTTCTCTTTTTCTCTTTCTTTCTTTCTTTTTCTTTTCTTTTCTTTTCTTTCTTTCTTTCTTTTTTTTTTTTGAGTGCCAAGCAACCCTAATGATAAGTATCCCAGACTTCACTGTTTGGGACTTATTCTGCAGGGGGGGGGGGATTTGTGTTTTATGCAGAAAATAGCATGTTCTGCAGAGGAATGCAGAAATTATCATTTTTTCTGTAAAGGAAATATTGTTCCCCATGTAGAAAATGCTGTAATTGTGAACTTACTCTGCTCAAAATTGCACATGACTAATAAGCATACACACTGCTATTTCTATGCAGAAAACTCATATTATTTTCCACACATACATTGGTGGTTTGTTTTTGTTTTTTGCACAAAGCAACCATGTGCAAATATTGTACAGAATTGTGAAATTTCTTGCCAGTCCAAAATTCTTCTCATTTGCATTTCTTAATACTTTAAGAAAACATTTTTTTCAACCATATTCTGAATATTTACAAATATTTTTTCCAACCCTAACCCCCTGCTGTGCAGAATACACAACTAAAGAAGTCCTGGAAGATGCCCATCCCATTTCTCTTTAAAGAGTCCACCACCATCCAAGACATTCCACTCCACTGTGAAATAGTCATGTTTGGTTGGAATTTCTTTTTTTGTCACTTCTTCCTCATTGTCATTTTCCTCTCTGGTACTCTGTCCTACTTATCTTATATTAGGCATGAATCTGAGTGAGGCAGAAGGATTGTTGCGAACTTCAGGAGCTAGTCATGTTATCAGGATTCTGAACACTTTATGGAATGTATTTTCCATATTTAATCTGGAGAATTTGTGATTTTCTGCTTTGGTACTTTAAAGAATAACAGAAGGATGCATCATGCAAGCACTGATAGAGTGGCATCCAGTGTCACCTAAAGCTGCTAGTGCTCAGCTAGTTGAAGAGAAGTGAAACACAACTGAACTTCAAACTCTTGTTTTTGTGCTAAGTGGCTATATTTTTTGGTAGAAAAGTTATTTGTGGCTAATTGGACTTTATTCCATCTGTTTACATCATGTGCCAGCACCAACTGTCTTCCAGGGACAAGGATATATACAGTATATATAAAATGAGGACATTCAGCCTCTGTAAGAACACTGCCAGATATGGGGCTTTAGGAGCAGGGTGATTCATAGATGTTCAGAAGTGTTTGGGAACAGTTGAAAGCATACTGAGGATGAAAGTTCAGTGGCTGCAATGCAGTTGTAACTACTGAGACATATGACTCCTGTTCACTCCCATATGGGTTGGCAGGAGCAGAAGAGGGAAGAACTGAATCCACTCATACAAAACTGTGAGAATCCAGTTTCCATAACAACATGCTTTCAGCTTCTTCCTCATGTTCTGATATTATCTTTTCATGTCACTTTTCAAACTTTCTATGCTGTAACAAGAACATTCATTTGATGGCAGCAAGAGCCTTGATATAAGTTTGAGTTGCTTTTATTTTCCAAAGAGATGAGTGATTGGTTTTCCCCTTTAGATAATTTCACAGAGGAACATCAGTCTTCAATATCTTGATCTCTTCCTTTTCCAGTGTTTTTTAAAGTTAATAGAAGCTTTAAGCTATTGATGGCACAGGCCCAATAGCTCAGCATGGAATACCAATTGGGTATACCGTTTATGGATGCACACCCATTCCATACAGTATATGATTGTAATGGCCTCCACCTTCTGGATTTCAATAAAACCAATACAGGTGCTAGGGGTAAGTCTGAAAGATACAAGATGTAGTATCCTTTACTGTCACGGTTGAAAGAAGGGTGCACCTCAATGCACTTTAGTAAAACTATTATTATTAGCATTTCATTTCTGATGCACTGAAATGCATTGCATTTTTAATGCACCAAATAATTCTAACAGGTGAGTTAACTAGCGGGAGTATTCAGATATAGTGTGGGGAGTATGCACACACACATGCAGAATACTCACTTTTGGGGAATGCAGCTCTAAGAATCACAGCATGGTCAATACTGTGTTGGCCAGAGAATTCTGAGTTGTACTCTAAAAACAGATTTTGCCAAGTTCTGTATAACCCCTAAAAACTGTAATTTTGATTTGGTGTATTTGTTGCTGCAGGACATTGTTTGCAAATGATAACATGCTTAAAATAATCTATGAGTCCCAACGCTACTCCATGGCAAGTAATATAGTAGATGCAACAAGGCCAGCAATAGAAAGGGCAGAGAGAGATTAAAGATAGGTTGCCTGGCCCTTCATTGACCTACATATCCAGTGAATAGACCAGTGCTTCTGCATTGAATCAACTGCTGTGGTACAACACATCATATTATCTGATATCCTACTATTTCCACAACATATTAAAATGTAATTCTGCAGCAGCATTTGGACTTTTCTTAAAGAGAGAAAGAGAGAGAGAGAATGTGGGGCTCAACAGATGGGCAGCTCCGCGCTGTCCCTGTTTGCCCTGCATCGTTGCCACAGCCACTAAATGGCATGGCATCGATGCGCTCCTTCTCGGGAGCAAAAAGAAGCTGCCTAAAGCAGCTTCCTGAAAGGAGTGCACTTGGTGCGTGTATGTGCGCCAATCACATCACTTCCTGCTAGCGTCGTTGGGGCACTGCATGATGCTTATGCCATCATGGCACCACCTGGGTGGAGTGTGGCAAATCATGATGGTGGCATCCTTGCGGACTAGGGCTGTGGACATGTAAATGCCCAGCCTCATCTAGCCTTAGATCATGGTGAGGACACCGCAAAATGCCCATCTGTACCAGGCCTATGATCTGAAGTAGCTGCCTTTGTAAATCTATGATGAAATTTTCTAGTGGGAGACCAATTCGTATGTTTACCCCCTGGAGACTCATGAAGTTTGGATTCACGAATGTCAGGTGGTATTTCTCTGTGCATAGGTCTGGTGAACCTGTCTAGGCTCTGGTTTCATTGTGGAATGGTGGGGTGAGAGATGGTTCATGAGCATGTTCATTCCTGAGTGCCTCTTCAGCCTTGTAGAGCTTGTACTACCCCCTGGAATTTGAAAGAATTTTAAATGACTGAACAATCTGAACAATGACCACAGCATATTTAGCAGAAAGCAGAATGTTTGTGCCTGCCACATGACATTCAGAACAGTAAAGAATCCTTTATTTTGCTGCTTCACTTGCATTTTGAAGTACCTACACAATAGATCTATATTGTATGGCTCAGGGGTTGCTATGCTCAGGAACCAGACTGAAAGCATGGCAGTCCACTGCAAGAAACTTGCCAAGCACTTTAAGAATTAAAAAAAAAAAAAAACTGTTCACCTATGTGCCATTTTAGATGTCAGATTTTTGACAGTTTTGAGTGAGGTGTCCACAGCATCATCTCCCCCCCCCCTTTCTATGTGATATTTTTACATTCTGGATACCTGAGAGCGTGGGTAAGGCCAAGCACTTGCTCTCCCAAGAGAAAATTAGGCAGCATGGGGTGGAAATGTTGGTTTTCTTGGTTCAAGGGTGATGAATACACTTGTCCTTCAATATTCACTAAGGATAGGGGCACAAGGCCCCCGTGAACATGTAAAAACCGCAAATAACAAAACCACCACATTTTGACCTGAGAGGACACTTATCTAGGAATCTCTAGGTCCTCCAGTGCAACTCTGGTCAATGTCTGACAGACACTGACCATAGAACTGCACTGGAGGAGCTACAAATGCCTAGTAGAGGATTCTCTCTAGGAATCTCTAGGTCTTTCAGTGCAACTTTTAGTTAAACTTGACCATAGATTTGCATTGGAGGACCTAGATATTCCTAGAGAGAACATATTAATGAAATCCATGAATAATCAAAGCTGCAAATATCAAAGCCGCAAATATGGAGGGATGAGTGTACATTGTTCTAAAACAGATGAATGACAACCATCCTTTAAATGACAAGTATATTGATTAATCAGCTGACCATATCAATAGAATACTCAATACAGATATAAAATTACAAGATATAAAATACAAGATAAAAAAAATATCAAAATGTCTGCATATATACAAAGATAAAACTGAGTCACACTTAAAACTCAAATAGGGGGTTAAAATGGACACAGACTAACTAAAAGCAAATTTAATAAAATGGGATACAAAATAAAATAGTCTAAAATAAGACTAGCTAAAACAGAGTGGGAGATAACAATGATAGTGTTTAAATGAACTCATCACCGTGACACAAAACCCTGTTTTGTACAATAAATTGATATCTCAAGCGAGCAGCATTAACTACAAATTTAGCTACACACTGCACTATATGTATGTTCTCTCCAGAGAAAAGATAAGACAATTTAGCTGAAAGATCCCAGTAGGTCATTCTGTCCAAGAATGGTTGTAAAAAATGTGATCTCTCCTTATCATATAAACAACAGTCAAACAGGATATGTGGAGTTTCCTCAATAGGTGGGGCTCCGCAAATACATAATCTTTCATAATAAGGTATTTTTGAAACCGCCCTGCTCTTACCATTGAGTTCAGTTGTTCATATCTCTGGTGAGCTCTGGTGAAGGCTGTTCTCTGGCTCTGTGCTAAATGCAACTCAAGATAATTTTCTAGGCCAAATACAATTTTATTTTTAGCTAACCAGTTAATAAATTTACACCCAGCTAACAAGGGTATATCTGATTGCACACTGATGTCCCAAATCCTTTGTTTTAGGGAATCCTGAACTGTGTGCCCAGCTGAAAGAAAATAAGAAGGAGAAAATCCTAATTGGAACAAAACTAGGGATAGCTGACAAATCCAAAAGTTAGGGCTTCCAATAACGAGCTGTTCTTCTAGGTAGAGTTTGGGAAATCTTCTAGAATCCATTTTGAAGACCTTTAGTCAGTATTTAAATGCTTTTATCCATGCCTGGCCTTGTATTGAATAGATCCCAAGTTCTGCTCTCACTGCTTGAGCTGGAGTGTTCTTGTCCGTTCCAAGGATCCTCCTTAAGAAGCAACTCTGTGCCTGCTCCAAAGGGAGAGCTTTTAAGTGGCCCATATACTTCTGCACCATATGATAAAATGGGCAAGATTTTGGCTTTTTAAATGTTTAGGATAGGGGATACACTGGAAGGATGGTTGTAACTAATCAACTTATAAAGCACACCAAAATTCACAATAGCTCTCTGTTTATTTCTTCCAAAGTGGTTTCCATTTCCCTGAATTTGAGAAAAGTAGCCCTAGGTACAAATATGAATTGACTTGCTTTAAATGATTGTGCAACTTGCTCCTGAAGAAGCCCTCAGGACCTTCCCAGATATTGTGACCAGAGGGTTTCTTATGCGTGCCATATCTAGCCCATTTTGACCTGGCAAAAACCAGAAGGAAGGCTTCTCCATGGTGGTACCATCTGTCTGGTGTCATCCCTTTTTGGACAGTGATCTTATCCAGTAAATTGTGTGGGTCACTCAAAATGTTTCCAAAAATTCAGAACATGGCAGTTGGAAAACAGCTGAGTTCCTAACTATAAGGGAAAATTTGAGTTACTAGCAAACAGTTCAGGAGGAAAATGAAAGTAGTCATCAACTTTACTCACACTGGGGTATTTGTAGAAATGAGATGTATGCACAAAATGTATTGGGAATAAAAGAATAAGTTTAGTACAAGGCCTCCATGAGTTACAATTCACTTGACAGAGATCTTTCCACTGAGACATTTTATTTAAGTCACTAGCAAATGGCTCAAGAGAACAAGGAAAGTAGTCATGTACTTTCCACACACAGGAGTGTTTTAGGCATCAAGAAGGATATTTACATCTGTGTTTGCAGATGTTTGGGGTTCAAAAAGGAAAATTACATATGCATGTTTGCTTGTTCAGTATGATTATATCACCTTTTTAATTTTTTTAAAAAAAATCAAGGTAATTTCTAGATATGACATAAAATACTGTTAAGGCAAATAGCTTTATTAGATAAAAGCTCACTAGAGTTTATAAACTACAAAAAGCAATGAACAAATAACAGGTGCTTTTACTACAGATGTTTGGCACTCCTTCCTCATCCCTCTCGCACACAAAAAATGGTTAATCTCAACAGAATCCTTTTGTGTCTCCTTAAAATTCCTACATACACACTTAAATGAGGGAGACCCTTCATATTTTCCTGGAGTTCCATTGGGGGAAAACTGTGGGGATTTCATTTTGTGACATCAAAATCTGCTGGCTTGGGAGCACGAATCATCTAAATGACATGCCCCCAAAGTGCTGGGAAGCAGCTCCAAAGGTGCTGTCTGTTTTGGCCAATAGTCTTCCTTTTTCCCTACTGCCTTCAGTTTTACTGAGCATTATCTTCTTTTCTAGGGCCATGTCATCTCATTATATGTCCAATACAGAACCTCAGTTTAGCCATGTTGGCTTCTGGAGAGTGTTCAAGTTTAATGTGTAGTCCAGAGATGGAGACAGAGAGATCAGATCCATTTATTACTCTTTTTGGTAGTGTGTGGTGTCTGGTGATCTCTCCTCCAGCATCAAGAACTCTTCTTTATCACTACACTCCTCAAGTCTACCTTTAGCATCAGAAATGGTCCCTGATATGTTGACTGCAGCTGAAAGTGACTGCCTAATATGTTAGGTAGAGATGTTGGGAATTGTACTCCAACAACATAAGGGAGCCTCAGTAGAGGAAATCAACCTTAGGTTGTATCTACACTGTCACCATCTTGAGGGGGAGAGAGGCAGGCTAGATCCAACTGGCCTGCCTGGAAAAAGTCAAGCCCTCCCTTCATCCACCATCTTGAGGGAGAGAAGCAGGCTAGCTCCACCAGGCCGGCCTGGAAGAAGACAAGCCCTCCCTTCATCCATCATCTTGAGGGAGAGAGAGGCAGGCTTGCTCCACCAGGCCAGCCTGGAAGAAGACAAGCCCTCCCTTCATCCACCATCTTGAGGGAGAGAGAGGCAGGCTAGCTCCACCAGGCCAGCCTGGAAGAAGGCAAGCCCTCCATTCATCCACCATCTTGAGGGAGAGAGAGGCAGGCTAGCTCCACCAGGCCTGCCTGGAAGAAGACAAGCCCTCATTTCAGCCACCATCTTGAGAGAGAGAGAGAAGCAAGCTAGCTCCAAGAAGCCAAGTCCTCCCTCCAGTCCATCTGCCTAGGTCCAGGCCTCGGAGGTAGAGAAGACACCTGGACCTCATCCCCTTCCCCACCACCACTCCCTTCTCCTTTTGTGTCATGTCTTTTTAGATTGTAAGCCTGAGGGCAGGGAACCGTCTAATTAAAAAGATTGTATGTACAGTGCTGTGTAAATTTACAGCACTTTATAAATAAAGGTTAATACTACTACTACTACTACTACTAATAATAATAATAATAATAGATAACCAGTTTGACACCACACCACCAAGCTGTAGTGTGTCCAGAGGGGGGCAACTGAAGGGTCTGGAAGCCTTGCCTTATGAGGAGAGACTTAGGGAACTGGGTATGTTTAACCTGGAGAAGAGAAGGTTAAGAGGTGATATGATAGCCCTGTTTAAATATTTGAAAGGATGCCATATTCAGGATGGAGCAAGCTTGTTTTCTGCTGCTCCAGAGAACAGGACCCAGAATAATGGATACAAGCTACAGGAAAAGAGATTCCACTTAAACATTAGGAGGAACTTCCTGACAGTAAGAGCTGTTCAACAATGGAACACACTCCCTAAGAGAGTGGTGAAGGTTAAACAGAGGCTAGGTGGCCATCTGTCAGGGATGCTTTGATTGTGAGCTCATGCATGGCAGGGAGGTTGGACTGGATAGTCCGTGTGGTGTTTTCCAACTCTGTGATTCTATTATTTAATTTTCTATTATTCACTTTAAGTGCTGTAGCTCCACCCTATGGATAGCTCCACTCTATGGAATTCTAGGATTTATAGTTTCACAAGGTCTTTAGCCTTCCCTGTCAAAGAGTGTTGGAGTCTCAAAAAACCAACAAATCCCAAGATTCAGCTCATGACAGTTAAAATGGTGTCCTGCTGCATTATTTATATTGTGTAGAACACCCTTAGATTATTTTTCTTATCCAAACCGTTCCCTTTCCACCAAGGTTCCTACAGTGGTCATGGCAGTTGTAGAACTATTATGTTTGTTTTTTTAACTAATGGTCCCAAGCAGTAAGAAATTAAAATTAAGAAAGAGTAAACACAAGGACTGCTGTAAAAACAACTGGGCTTCTCAACAGCTTGTGAGGTGTTAAATCTAGGCTGAACTAACAGTGGCAGTGTTCCCTATGGTGAATTCAGCACTCTCACTCACCCCTCTTCTTCTTCCATGTCTCTCCATTTGCTGTACTGTTCATTCTTGCAACTCCTGAATAGAAATGAAAATGGCAACATGAGAAGCATGCATGAAGCTGCCACTGAAATAATAAATTTAACTCTGAAATAAATGATACCTGTGGGTAATAGGTTTGAAATTGCTGTGTTCCTTGGTAACAGGATATAATTACAACTTGCACAGGTTCTGTAGGGCAATGGTACAATTATCACCCTTATTTCTAACTTTCAATGAAAGCCTTAGCACAGTGTTACTCATGATTCTGTATCAGGGGACAAGAAACATATTGGAGAGATAACAGTACTACTCGGTACATGTGCCTTTGTAATCTTTCCATGCCAAGTTCTCCCCCCCCCCCCTTCCTGACTGGGCAATCTGGAAATGCACAATGCTGTGTGATTAAATCCACAAAACTACAATGCCTCAACAGCTCAGTCAGACTACTGCAGGGTTACTTGGTAACTACCAGGGAATGAATGATGAGCGATAGGGCTATATTATACCAGCAGGCAGGTTATTGTGTGTTACTATACAGTTCTGCAGTAATTAAAGCCTATTGAATGATATTGCTTCTCTACCACTGTGAGGAGTTCTCTTTGTGTTGCTGCATAGTAACATAGTAATTACTGAGCAATGGGTGATGAATGGTGTTGGAGAGAGCTGCTTACTATTTTTCACAGCTCAATTTGTTCCAAAGTATCAAAGAACACCATTCTGACTGTTGCTACAGGATGCTACATGTGTTCTTGTCCATCTGTTACAGTACTGTTGCACAGAGAAATGGTTGATTTGGGGTCAACAAGGCTAGAGCTGGTTGGTTTGGTTGACTAATTATTTGAGACAGAAGACAGGTTTTGGCTCAGTTTCTTGGCTGGGCATGAAAGAGTGCAGTTCCACTGATTTCAATTTAAGTGACTAAGAGTCCAACCCAGATTTTAGTGTTTAGAAAAAAATAAGGAGCTGTCTTATACCAAACCACCTGGTTTGCCCCTTTTAGCACAGTATTATCTATGACAGGTGTCATTTTCCTAGGTCTTAGGTAGAGGTATTTCTGAATATTTCTCAAGGGTGCCTTGAGTACCTATATTAAGAGGAAGGCAGGATATACATACATAAATAAGATCCTTTTAACTGACTATACTAGGGTTTGAACCTAGGACTTTTATGCAAAGCAAATAATAATCTCGGCGCTTTTGACTATAATATTTGGGAGTCCTTGACTCCAAACTGAGGAAATAATGCAGTTTCACATCACTTCAGTTGCCATGGCTCCATCCTATGGAAATCCAGGATTTGTGGTTTGTTGTGGCACTAGAGGTATCCAGCAGAGAAGGCTAAATGTCTCAGAAAACTACAAACCCCAGAATTCCAAAACAGTGAGTCATTATTTCTGCAGTGCAGATGCAGCCCTTGGAGTAGAAGTGAGGTCACAGAAGAGTGAAGACAGATGAAGTTTCTTTCCCTTTTCAAAATGAGATGAACGAGAATCTAGACAACTACTGAAATGTGGGCTTGATGTTAATATCACAGACGTCTTGGAACAGTCAGTCTGTGGGCACTTAGAAAAGAATACCGTTGAAGCCCTTTCTAGTACTACAATTCTGTGATTTTTACATTCAGTACCACTAAACTGTGTTCCCTATATTTCTGATACAATTATTTTTAGCAAATTACTTGGATTTGCATGTTATCAAACTGCTTAGGCAATGCCATGAGTGGGCAGGGTTCCTAGACAACATCTATTTTTCTTCTCTCAGCCCTTAAAACTACTTTCTGCTCATGCTCTTTTCAAAACTCCACATTTCCTCATACCAGCACTTTTTCAGACTCCAACAGCAATTATAAGGCCCACAAGTGTTGACACTTCCAGGTATCATATGGGAGTCTATGCTGTGCATGATTACACAGATACACAGATTATTAACAAAATTGAAAAAGAGTTGCAAAGAAAGTTTAGTGCCTTTCCCAGTTGAGCAAAAAGCACTAGTTTCACAAAGAGTGCAAGGATCTGAACTGCTTAAAATACCACAATGGTATTCAAAGAAAATCTGTAAAGGATGATTGATGATCCATCTTAGCTAAACAATCCAAAATCTTTTGATTAAATTAAAGGTTTAATTTGTCCTGATTAATCAGACCCTGATTAATCAGGCAGAAGACTTCTTTTTAAAATGTTATAATATTTTAAACTGCACATTTGTGATTCTAGGCTGCATCAACAGAAGTATAGTGTCTAGATCAAGGGAAGTAATAGTGCCACTCTATTCTGCTTTGGTCAGGTCTCACTTGGAATACTGAAGTTTATCACACAGCCCCTAAAATGGGCCCAGTGCGTTCTAAACATGAACATGTGCGGGCACGCATGGAATGGGATGGGGCCAAGAACCCCATTTTATTGCATGGTGGAACGCCGCCTTTGCCGCCGGGCATTCCCGTTGTGTCCCCATTCCGTTCCAGAGGGCACCATTTCTGGAAACTGTTTCTAAGCGTCCCCAGAAATGGTGCTCTCTGGAACGGAACGAGGATGCAATTGGAATGCCCGGTGGCAAAGGCAGCGTTCCAGCGTGTGATAAAATGGGGATCTTGGCCCCATATTGTTCCGTACGCACCCACACGCATTCATATTTAGAATGCACTGGGCCCATTTTAGGGCCAGTGCGATAAACTTGACGGTGTCTAGTTCTGGGCACCACAGTTCAAAAAGGATGTTGAGAAGCGGGAGTGTGTCAAAAGGAGGACAACTAAAGTGTTGAAGGGTCTGGAAACCATGCCCTCTAAAGAGAGGCTTAGGGAGCTGGGTATGTTTAGTCTGGAGAAGTGAAGGTTAAGAGGTGATATGTTTAAATATTTCAAGGGATATCACACTGAGGATGGAGCAAGCTTGTTTTCTGCTGGTCCAGAGAATAGGACAACAATGGATGCAAGCTACAGGAAAAGAGATTCCACCTCAACATTGGGGGGAACCTCCTGACATTAAGAGATGTTAAACAGTGGGACTCACTCACTCATAGTGTGGTGGAGTCTCCTTCTTTGGAGATCTTTTAAACAGAGGCTGGATGGCCATCTGTCAGGGATGCTTTAATTTAGATTTCCTGCATGGCAGGGGGTTGAATTGGATCGCCCTTGTGGTCTCTTCCAACTCTATGATTCTATGATGTCAATGCCTATCTACTTAAACAAATGTACTGTTGACTTCAAAGGGACTTCACTGCTTGTAAAATGTGTAGAACATTGCAACCTTAACTACAACCTTTATGGACAGTCTAAATTAAAATTAAAAGTCAAAGACCCTTGTTTTCTTTTTCCTTTCCTTTCTTTTTGTATTTTAATGTTCAGTGCAATAGAAATTAATTGTAGAAATATCCATGTAAGAGTTGAGAATCTGCCTGACACTTGGTGAAACGATACGGTAAAAAGGGCACTTGGACAATAATACAATTAAAATGTAACTACTAGGATTCAAATCATTCAGCAAATCTTTCTTAGTCACACAGTCATTTACTAATATCTAAATATCCCAGAAAAAATATTAATAACATATTTAGAAATTATTTTTGCTTAGAAAAAACAAACATATAAATTATTAAATTATGGATAACATTACGATAAGCAATTTTTTTTTTTAAAAAATGAAAGCATAACAATATATTATCTATATAGCAGAGATTTTTATGCTGATTACAGTCTTTCTGTGACCAAAATTTCAATAGCTGGGTAAATTATTCAGTAAAACAATCCTATTCACAGCATTTTGAAAGATTGTGGCACAGTCTTTGTAAAAAAGGGGGGGAAAGGGATATTGAAAACAGCAAAAGGCATACATTTTGAGTAACAATGCCTATTTTATAAACCATTGCTAGATCCAGATGCTGAACTGCTTTAGTCTCAGACTGGTGAGGGAAAAAAATATTTCATAAAAATATGTAAAGGTAATAATTCTCTTGCCTTGCATTTTTCTATTGGATTTTTCTCTTTGTGAAAGTTTCAGTAGAAGTTATATCTTTATGAGACTCAATGCCTTCTACAAGAGTCACTGTACATTTTTTCTCCATCTTTTAAAATATTATGTGTTAGCAACATACATGTCGTTGTTGCTTTTCTGTTATACTCATTTGATTCCTGGTGCATGCAACATGAATGAATCTCTCTGACTATTCCTAGGAGTAATGATGGCATGGTTTTATTATTAAAAAATGTAACATTTGGGTCTTTGAAATTGAAATGGATTTCAGTCTCCCTTTATATATTAATTATTGATAAATGGAGCCTGGGAGACGACTATGAAGCTTGGCATGATTAAAGACAGACCATTTTTAATTTGATATCTCTAGCAGTGACAGAGGAATCCAGTTTAATCGAGTCATTTATCAAAAGAGGATAAATCAGAGGGGATTTCATTGGGAACTGGATGTTAAGGAAGAGGTTGGAGGTAATGGAAGAATGGCAACGCAATTGTGAAACATGCTGTGGAAGAAAATTTAGTTGTATCTTGTACTGTAAGCAGATGTCACAGCCACTGTTCAGATGATCACAGATTATTGTGAGCAAGCCTGTACAAGTCTCAGGTTTGCATGCTTGCCTTCCATGTACAGAAGGAAAATAGAAAACCTCTGTTACTGTGGACAGAATTAGCTGCAATACTTCACATTTCTATTTAGAGAACAGTCATTTATTCTAAAATGAACTGAGTCTTTCTGTCCCCTCTTTCAAGTAAAATGGGAGATGATAAGAGTATATATGGTTACCGTTTTCACACGCCTACTTGAATGGAGGTGATTACTGGAAAGGTTTCGGTGGCTACACCTGCCTGCTGTGGGACCCCAGAGAACCATCCCTCCTCCATGAACTCTAATCATATTCTCTGAGGTCTCTAGATAAGGTACATTTTGCCAAATTTGCAGCACTTTGTCTACTGATTTAGCCCCATGTATGCCTTCCATGTATGATATGTATTCAGTGGCTTGGTGGTTAAGATACCAGTTCTGATGATCAGAAGATTAGAAAGTTGGCACTTCGAGGCCCAAGTGCTGCATGGGGTGAGCTCCTGTCACTAGTCCCAGTTTCTGCCAACCTACCCGTTTGAAAGCATGCAAATGCAACTAGATAGATAGGTACCACATCTCAGTGGGAAGGTAACAGCATTCGGTGCAGTTATGCTGGCCACATGGCCACCAGAGCAGTCCTCGGACAACACTGGCTCTTTGGCTTAGAAATGGAGATGAGCCCCGCCCCCTACAGTCAGTTGTTACTAGACATTTATGTCAAGGGACTACATTTACCTTTTACCTGTATGTCTTCCTCCCTTCCCCCCCAAAAAAAGAAGTGACCAGACAAAGGCAAAATCATAGTCAATGATAACCATCATCACTCCCCAATGTTCCCTTCTCCAGATTTCTATGTCAAGTACTCATAACTACTGGTGGCGCAATGGTTAAATGCAAGCACTGCAGCCACTCATTCACAAACCATAAGTTTGCGAGTTCAATACCAGCGAAAGGGCTTAAGCTTGACTCAGGCTTGCATCCTTCCAAGGTGGCTAAAATGAGTACCCAGATTTTTGGGGGCAATTAGCTTACACTTTGTAAACTGCTTAGGGAGTGCTTAAGTGAACTGATAAGCGGTATAGAAATGTACTTGCCATTGCTATTGCTAAGTGTTGTTGTCGTTGTGTATCTTCAGGTAATTTCCAATTTATGGCAACTCTAAAGTGAAGTTATAATAATAATAATAATAATAATATGTTTTATTTGTATACCGCTTTTCCTACGATCAAAGCGGTTTACAGCATACATATGTATATACAACAACAAAGCAAGTAACAAAACAAAACAAAAAAAAACCCCTGGTTCTCTCCCCTCAAGATGGTGGTCGGGGGAGGGCTCTTCAACTTGGCAGGCAGAGGCCTGTTGTTTCTTGCCTGCTTCTCTCCCCTCAAGATGGAGGTCAGGGGAGGGCTCTTCAACTTGGCAGGCAGAGACCTGTTGTTTCTTGCCTGCTTCTCTCCCCTCAAGATGGTGGTCGGGGGAGGGCTCTTCATGGGGTTTTCTTGGCAAGATTTGTTCAGAGGAGGCTTGTCATTGTTTTCCCCTGAGGCTGAGAGCATGTGACTTGGTTAAGGTCATGGTTGAACAGGGAATTAAACCCAGGTCTCCAAAATTGTAGTCGAATACTCAAACCATTACACCACACTGAGTCTCAGCTAACTATTAGGGATGGAAAATAATTTCATTGCATTGGTCTGTCTGACCCAAAGCTGTGCTTTTCCACCTCACAATTTTGTGAGAAGCCTTGTACCCCAATTAAAAAATTCATGTCTTTACAAGGAAGGTGAGCTGTTTCAGAGAAACAAGCTGTTTGCACATGAGATATGCTAAAATGTTTATTAATCAGAAGCAAATGTACACATTCCTTTCATCAATGGGCAATATGCATTATGCATAAGTTCAATAAAATGTATAAATAACTGTATACATTCATAAAAATGCAATTCAAAATGTATGACATTCTATATGGAATAAAAAAAAAATCCAGTTCAATATGACAGGACAGGAGAGACCGCTCCCGGCTGCAGGAGTTTACCACATACTATGCAGCTACAGATACATCTACATAGGGACCACCAAACACAGTGTTCAAACACAAATCAAGGAACACGAGAGACATGCAGATTGGATCAGCCAGAAAAATCAACAGTAGCAGAATATGTTATAAACCATTCTGGACATAAAATGCTATTTGAAAACGCTGAAATTCTGGACCATGCCAAAAACTATGATTAATGCACAGGGAAGCCATTGATATCCACAAACACCTAGACAACTTCAACAGGAAAGAAATAAACCCTAAAGGAAACAAAGGGCCAGAATGGACAGGCCAAAATAAAGCTGCTTTGGGTCACTTTGGAGGTATGCTGTTTAAATGACACATGCATCTTAAGAGGCCAGAAGCTTTGCCAAAGCTGTGCTCCAGTCTTTAGGATTAGAGAGTGGCTTTGGCATGGCTTCTGGCCTCTTAAGACACATGCAGTGTGTACCTCCAAAGTGGCCCAAAGCAGCTTTATTTTGGCCTGTCTGTTCAGGCCTAAAGTTTAGCTACCAGTCTGGACAAACACCAAAATCAAGACCCAGCAAGTGCAAATGAAAACCACCCCTGGGTGGTTTTCAAGGGGTTTTCCCAGCAGACAATGGATCACTAATTAAATAGGCACCCTGAGGCCTTGCCATTCAACAACAGACTAACACAGACATTGACATGTAAACCACTTCCTTTCAACCAAGGGTCACAACTCCCATGCCTGCATTCTCTGAAGATGCCATCCACAGATGCTGGCAAAATGTCAGTTATAAACTCTTCCAGAATGTGCCCACATAGCCTGAAAAACTGACAAAACCTATAGTTCAATATGAAGTAAGGAAAAGGTTCACAACTTGATATGAAATAAAGATGAAAGAAAGTGTGATAGGATTTGAAGATACACAACAAAACAATGACTGAGAGATTTTTCACACTCCTGTTATGTATTCATGCTTATGGTTGGAGCAGATGAGGATACTGAGCAAGGAGATACCAAGTTTTCCATGGTGGCATCATTATATAATTGCATCTAATTGATATAGGCTGGAATCCTGTTGAGGATTTACATATGCATAAACACTGTATTTATAGTGCTATACAATAACTCTTGTCTCTCATCCATCCCTCCCCTTACTGGAAAGCAGCTACTGCAATGAACAGGGTCCATTCCCCTGTAAATCAGGAAGCTGCCAACTAACATTCCCACCCCCTTCCCATAAGAGATCTTTAGTGTAACAGGCAAAAGAGTGCAGATAGACAAGTAGAAACATCAGTGAATTATTAAGTTATGGGTATTTGGAATCCTGCTTTTAACTGTTCACAACACTTGTATTCTTTTCCCAAATTTTACACATGGATATAAAGCTCACCTGTATAACTGGACTTTCCAGGATAAGAGAATCTAGTGCAATAGTGGAGAACAGGTTTTACCCTCAGCCAACTGCTTCCCAATTGACAAGGGAAAAGATTTTCCATAAATCACGATGGCTTCTTCTGATAAATGGAGACTGCAGGCTATTCATGATCCCTACATAGCCCCTGAATTAGGGGCTCTGTAGAAACCATGGGTACAAAACATTCACAGATGCATAACTGGTCAACAGGATTCCTTCCTATGTGTTTATATATTATTGTCATGTTTGCTACATGATCCTTTGATAGGCTGGGATTGTGCTGTGAAGAAATCATGCCAACCTGGACTTTTCCAGTGCATTGCCCCAATAAAAATAATTGAAAACGTATAAAAGTGTACCAAAATCTGAATTCTGTGCATGGTAGTCAGTGCACATGATTCTATATGTGACACATCAGTCACTGATGCCTAGGCTCTGTTCACTGGTTGTGATGCAGTACAAGCACTTGTGAGATAAACATCCAATCATTTTTTACTGTATCAAGGGGGATATTACTGGCAGTTCTAACTATGTTCTATCCAGCTATGCAATATACCATTGTCTAACGGATGGCAGATCCTTCCCTGTAAAACATAAAGCATAAAGTGATATAAATGGGAAGTGTAGACAGCTAACAGAAGATGAAGAATTTGGGCAGAAATTTGTTGACTTCTCTAATGAAAGCATATTTTCCAGGGACATCTATGGAAGCTATTATAATTTTTTGGTATTATAAATGTAGCCTTTTTCAGATTTAAAACATCATCAATCAACTTAGCCTTTAGTGACTGAAGTAACAATGTAACCAACTGCCTTACTGGAATGGATGTGCTCTGGAGAAGTTAATACCTGAGGGCTGGGCTGGATAACAATCATGAACTCTTCGGCAGCAGAGTTTTAAGCAGGATTCAGTGTGTAAGGGTGATTTCCCCTTACTCTGGGGAAACCAACACTGGGATATTATACAGCCTTTCTCTTCTGAGCTTCTGGTTTGAAATGCTTCAGATATAAATATAACCAAAAGTGATGATATGCTACCCCAAACAGGCAGTGAAAATGGAGCTTTCCGTTTTCACAGTGGGAGACAGTTGTTATAGCCAGCAAGGCCTGCTAGGAACATGGAGTGGAAAATATTTGATTAGCTGTAACTGAGGGTCAGTGTCAGCTCAAATACTGGGCTTCTCTTCACATTTCTTTTTCTCTAAGTACTGAAATCACTGTCAGTGTAAAGGCAGAGAGAGGTTGGAGTCTGCATTTAGAGAAAAGAAGCAGCACACTAGCTGTTAGGTTCTCACTTATGGTCTGACACATTGTTGGTAGACATAGGCCCTTTCAGTAGCCTTTGGTTTAAATTTGCAAGGACTGAATTTCCTGTGGCTTATATCATAATTCATCCATTCTTCTCCAAGCTTTTTCTGAGGATTCTTGGGACATGGGAGCCAGAAAAAAAACCTGATCATTTTTGAAATGTTTCTGAAAGGCTAGAAAGGATAAAGTTTCAAGGAATGACCCCTTGGCTCAAGGCTTCCCTTCCAGACCCCAGTTCCCAAGCAAAATTATCACTAAGCATGCTGAGAAATACCACTTTATGAAAGGTAAAGGTGTATTTATCTGTAGTTTTATTTTGCACTATTTTTACTGAATTCAGCCAGGAAAGAGAGAAACGAGTCTCATGCATGTGATAGAAATGTCTGTACCTGTGTTACTGTGTCCCACCATATTGCAAGGGTAGGTTTATTTGGGAAAGGGGAACTGGTACTGATGTATAGATCATAAAAGAAAGAAAATCAGCATGAACAAGCCCAGAACTTTGGGGGAAATGTTTAATTCACTCATATTTTAAGTGATATTTCTAAAGTGGTAGTATATGGCAACTGAATTCTCCTTACAGTGTGCCTATGCTATAGGCGGGCGCCCATATGAGGCTTCCTGCTTACACAGAAGCCACGCAATAGAGTGAATTACGCATCTGCCCGCGGCGCTCACACTTTCCCGCACCGTGAGCACGAGCCCCATTCAATCAAATGAGACTCAAGCTTGCACATTTTTTGGCTTACACGGGGGAGCTGGAACGGATCCCCCGCATAAGCCAAGGGACCACTGTACTTTGAATTTCCCCATCACTGTTTTAAACAGGAGTATAAATGCATGGACTTTATCGCACCACAGAAGGAGGCATGGGATGAGAATGGTTTGGAAAGGGCCAGGAACGAGTGTGGAATGAGTGGGGGACTCATTTTACTGCATGCAAAGTCCCTCACTCATTCCGTTCCATTCCCTATCCGTTCCACATCCGTTCCTGAGGGGGCATTCAAAACAGTTCTCAAAAATTGCCCCCTCTGGGGACGGATTGGAAACAAAAGGGCAGGGAATGGAACGAGTGACAGACTTCCTTGTGTGCAGAAAAATGTGTCCCCCACTGGTTCCGTTCCTTTCCAGGCCCCCTTTGTCCTGTTCTCGTCCTGTGCCTGGAGCCTGTGTGATAAAGTTCCATGATTCAGAACATATTACTGATGACATAATTTTCATTATATTCCTATAAAACTTGGAATCCAAAGGATTCAGAATTGTGGTCTTCTTAATTGTATGCTTCTGTTTCGTCTATGTCTTAAAATTCTTACATGAAGCCAACATTTATTTATTTATTTGTTTGTTTATTTATTTATGGTATTTATACACCGCCCTTCAGCCGTAAAGGCTCTCAAGTGTTACAATTATTATTTTTAATTAGATGGTTCCCTGTTCTCAGGCTTACAATCTAAAAAGACATGACACAAAAGGGGAAGGGAATGGTGGTAGTGGGGAAAAATAATAATGATAATAATAATACTGATCAAGTCCAGTGGTTCTTCTCTCCCTCTGAGGCCTGGACCATGGCAGATGGACTGGAGGGAGGGCCCTTCTTCTTGCTCTGGCTAGGCCTGATGGAGTGGGCCTGCCTTTTCACTCCCTCCAGACCGGATAGTGTCAGATGGACTGAATGGAGGGGTCTTCTTCTTCAGGCTAGGCGTTTTGCTTTACTTCAATTCAGTTAAAAACAATAACACTGTAGGTTAATTTACATTTAATGGCTGGTCTAACTTTCAACTGCTATAGAAAAAATGACTTTTCAATGTATATATCATAGTAGTAGCAGCAGCATAGTAATGCAGCAGTGTTGGCAATAATGGTCATAGGAGGCTCCACTCCTGTGGTTGTGATCATTATGAGACCTCCAGTGCTATGGAAGTTGGCAGGGCTTAGCCAAAACTAAAAGGAAAGAAAGAAAGACAGACAGACAGACAAAAAGAAAAAAATCAACCTAATTTCAACTCAGCTAACTGGAGCAAGGGGAAAAAAAGAGAGATTTGGGAATAAAGAAAGAGAAATCAGCTGGCTTGATAGCAATACTGCATTAGTTCATATCTAAGTGGCATCCCAGTGTAGGATTTTGCTCTTAATGTCACAGGACCATAAATGAGATTTTATCAAATGTGAACATAAGTTAGAAAATCTTCCTGCCTAGTATGTCCTCCTTATTTGGTCAGAAGTGTAAAAGAATTTGCAAAGATGGTATTGATTGAAATTAGGTTGCCTCCTGTACTTTCATTCATACCCTTTCTTCAGCACACTAGACTTGTTCAGTAAATGATTGAACTTTGCATAATTTTAGAGATAGATTAGCCTTTGTTCTGACACCATTTTGCTAAAAGTCCATAAAATATCATATCTTTGGTAAAAAGGGAGGGCTCGTCTTTTTACTTTAGGCCATGGATGGAGCTGCCTGGCCTTTCTCTCCCTCTGAGGCCAGATGATGTCAGAGAGTGAGGAGTCTTCTTCTTACTTTAGGCCAGACCTCATGAAGCTGTACTGTCTTAAATCTAATCAGTGTATTGTCACTCTGGAACTAAAGTAATCATGTTTCCAGGGATTTCTGGGTTTTATTCCCAAATAAGAATGCAATAGAATTAAACATAATAATAGAATTAAATCATGATGGTTCTACTTCATCTTCTATGGCTACATCACAAATAATCTTGGGACTGTTACTCTGGTGAAGCAGTAGAGGTCTAAGCATGAGGATTCTAAAGATCTTCCCCTGGACTCCTGGAGACTAGGATTCAAATCTTCACACAGTCATATAAACTACCTTAGCCTTAAAAGAAGCCAATGACAAAACTGAATAATCTTGCCAAAGAAATCTCATGATAGGGTTGCTATAAATTTTAACCAACTTGAAGGTGCTAACAACAAAACCTGCAAATCCAAGTATTCCATGGAATGTAAATATATCAGTTAAAATGGCATCATAGTGCTAATACTTCAGTAGTCTGAAAAGAGCCTGAATGTTTTAGACTGCAGCCCAAGGAGACACCTGTTTTGCTATAGTAGTTTTAAACCTTAACCTCTCTTTTCAGCCTCTCAGATCGATATAGGCCATTTCCAGACTACTGGAGTCTTTGACAACATGGACTTTACAGTAGTATCTTCAATTAAAAACTAAAAACACTTATGTTTGTCTACCTAGCCCACTATCAACTGCTCTGTCTTGCAGTAGCTTTACAGAGTCTCAAACACTTTACAGAGTATCTTTACTTTACAGATTATCTCCTAACTGATTCTTTCTTAGAAGGAAGGAGGGAGAGATGGCAAGGAATGTTCTTGATTGTTCTGCACTCACAACATGCACTCTACAACTGCGCTGCAGCTCTTTGAGTTCCTTGAGTGGGTCTGCCAACATCTTTTTCATCCTATGTGCCAATGGTGCCATTTTTGACCATCTATGAAGAGAGAGTCCTACGCATATGTGTCAAAATCAGACACTTGGTTCCACTATAAAAAATAATTCTCTTGCCATACTCACATAGGATTTCATCTACACAGGCCACAATTATTCAGATAAATGCTGCATAGATAAGCAAAGCAGTGGAGGGCAGGAGAAAGCAAGTGTGTCTCTCTACTCCATATGATTTCCTGAATTGTATTACGCATTCTGGCCCATCATATGGGCCAAGTTAATAGCAAAACTTGTTGGGACTCCTCATGAAGTCGTTGGAAGTAGAATTTAATTTAGTTTAGAATATGCTGAGTGGAAGACTGTTCTACAAGAGTTGATATTCCTCTCGGATTCAATTTCTCTGTCTTTCTGTCAGTCTCTATCTTTTCACCCCATGATTTCCCCATACTAGAACGGCATGATGTATTTGGTAGGAAAAGTATTTCCCCCTTTTTTTTTCACTTGGCAAATTGTCACAGAAGAGATCATGATTTTTACTAATTTCTTCATTATTCTCAATTGTGAGATGAATCATTTGCATGAAAAATTTTTACTCTTGGAACAATGGCCTGAAATCTAGCTTCTCTGAATATTCACTATTCATTATCCATGCTTTTGATGAATCACTTATATTACATGGTTGTTTCCTGATTGGATTACTTAAAACTTCTGGCAAAGGTGTGATATTGGATAAAATGAGGAACAGCAGCATAGGCTATAAGACAAGAGGATAACATTGGGTTTGTGATGGATCAGACTGTGAATATACATGAGGGTATATGATGTTGAAAAGAACCAGGCTTTATGGACAATATTGGAAAGTATTGTGAGGAATAAGTAATAAGGTGAGTATTTTTGCTTTAACAGAGAGCCAGTGTGATATAGTGAATGATGCAGTGAGGCTGGTTCAAATTCCCACAATCAATTAAGCCTACGAGGTAGTCTTATGGAAATCATTGCCACTCAGCTGAACCTATCTGTGACGATAAAACAGAATAATAAGCCACAGAGGTCACTTGAACTCCTTGGAGGGAAAGTGGGATAATATTGTGCAGCTATAAAATTTCCCTTTATGGTTTCCAGATTTAAAGAGAGATACTGTGAATACCAGCTATACCTAGATGTAGTTACAAAGTGTTTCTTTTCTGTCACAGGGTTCCAGAGGTCAATGATTAAGGGAAAGAATCTATTGCTCTCGCAATTAGGCCAGAGCTTGGAATGTTAGGTTTGAAAATTAATTCAAAGAATGGTAAATGTAAGAAATTGAGAAATTAATTCATTGCCACCAACACTAATCATCGAATTCAGTTAATTAGTCATATTATTGTGAATTAATTTAGTATGAAAGATGTTAGTTTTGTGACAAGGAAAGAGATTTGCTGAAAGTGTCATTGAATGGTCACCAGTGATCTTAGTATGCAAAGGGATTCTGTAGTACCTTTGGGACTAATTGAGTGAAAGTTAGTGCCACATAAGCTTTTGTAGACTTAGGCTGCATCCACACTGCAGAAAGAATCCAGTTTGATACCATTTTAACTGGCATGGCTCAATGCTATGGAGTTCTGGGAATTGTAGTTATTGTGGCACCAAAGCTCTCTGACAGAGAAGACTAAATATCTCACAAAACTACAGTTCCCAGAATTCCATAGCATTGGGCCAGGGCAGTTAAAGTAGTGTCAAAATGTTTCTGCAGTGTGGACAGCCCCTTGGTCCACTTCCTCAGATGCCGCTTTGAACATATATGTATTTATGTGCCTTCACCTTCCTTATTGATTTATGTTAATCCCATGAATTTCATTGGGTTTTGTTAGAGACACATTTTGTTATTGTCACCTTCAAGTGTGCTCTCTTGGTTATTTCAAAGTTGCCTTCCTCAACCTGGGATTTTGTTCTCGGGGTGAATTGCAAAGCCCAGACTGCAACTGGGTGGCATAAAGTATACAATAAAATTTGTTCACTTACATTTTATCACTGATGTGCATAACCTCTTTTATTTGATGAAGGTGTTTTGCTCAAATGAAATGGGAGTTACTTCTGAACAGATTTTTTAAAAGAAATATTTTTCCCTAATAAATGTCATATTGGTTTTTGGAATGTGTCTTTAACTTTAATTTTACTTTACTTAAAAATAATAATAATAAATAAATAAAAGTTTTATTTGTATACCACCCTTCCATAGATCAGGGTGGTGAACAACATATAACAATACAAAAACACCATAAAAATACACTACATTCATATTAAAAACAAAATTAAAACACCATCAGCCAATCACCAATTGTCGTCGGGGAGGGAAGACCAATTGGAGCTTTATTCGGGAAATGCAGATTGAAATAAGAAGGTTTTTAACTCCTTCTTAAACTGGGCCAGGGAGGTGGCCGAGCGGAGCTCTATGGGCAGCGTATTCCAGAGGGCCGGGGCGACGATGGAATATGACCACCTCGTTGTGGAGGTTAGTCTAGCCCCTGGGACCCTCAGTAGTTGCTGCCCAGAAGTTCTGAAGGTGCGGGGCGGAATGTATGGAGAGAGGCGTTCCTTCAGGTATCCTGGGCCCAAGCTATATAGGGCTTTATAGGTTATCACCAACACCTTGTACTGTGCCCGGAAGCAGATGGGCAGCCAATGCAGATCTTTGAGTATAGGTGTAATATGGCTGGCCCTGGAAGTACCAGTGACCAGTCTAGCCGCCGTATTCTGTACCATCTGTAGCTTCCGAGTATGGTATACTCGGTATTGCCCCATGTAGAGCGCATTGCAGAAATCCAATCGAGAGGTTACCAGAGCATGTACTACCGTTTCAAGGTCCCTCTGGGCCAGGTATGGGCGCAGCTGGCGAATAAGCCGAAGCTGGTAACAGGTGCTCTTGACCGTCGCATTCACCTGAGCTGTAAGGTGAAGCGACGAATCAAGAAGCACCCCCAGACTGCGCACGGAGTCCTTCACAGGAAGCGTGATCCCGTTCAGGACAGGTGGAACCACCGCCATTCCTGGACCAGGGGAACCTATCACAAGTACCTCTGTTTTCTCTGGATTCAGACTGAGTCGGTTTTCCCTCATCCAGCCCATTACCGACTCCAGACAGGCCACAAGAGGAGAGACGCCATCCTCAGTCACTGCATCAGTCGGAGACATAGAGAAGACTATTTGGGTGTCATCAGCGTACTGATAACCCCGCGCCCCATGTCTCCAGATGATCTCTCCCAGCGGTTTCATGTAAATGTTAAATAGCATGGGAGACAGAATGGCTCCTTGAGGGATCCCAGTTGTGAGGGCCCTCTTATCGGAGCACACGTCTCCCAGCTGCACCATCTGGAACCTCCCGGAGAGGTAGGAGCGGAACCACTGGAGCGCAGTGCCCCCGATTCCCACCTCTGCCAGGCGCTCCAGAAGGATACCATGGTCTATGGTATCGAAAGCCGCTGAGATGTCCAAGAGAACCAACAGGGACACGCTTCCCCTGTCGATGCCCAGACGGAGATCATCGACCAAGGCGACCATGGCTGTCTCAACCCCGTAGCCCGCCCGAAAGCCGATTTGAAATGGGTCCAGATAATCCGTTTCATCCAAGATCGATCGAAGCTGGATTGCAACCGCCCTCTCAATCACCTTCTCCTACTTAAATTTGGAATGAACTGCCGGAGGATATCCTCCATATTACATCTTTGGATGCCTTTAAAAAGGCGATAAAAACATATTTTCCAGCTGGCCTTCCCAGACTGACCTCAAAAACAAGAATCAGAAGTACTCATCTGTCCATTTGCCCCCTCCCCCCGGCTGGTCACTCCGGCCAAATGTTTGTCCATATTTTTCCTATAAATTTGATAGAACTGTGTGGAATTGGTTGTACTGGAATTGTTATTGCAGCTTGTATGTTTTATTTTAATTTTAGGAATAGGAGGGAGGGTCAAGGAGATTAGGAAATATTTTATTATTGGTTATGTCATTGTTATATTGGTTTGCTATTACCTGCCTTGATCCTCAAAAGGGAGTGGCGGGATACAAATAAATTATTATTATTATTATTATTATTATTATTATTATTATTATTGGAAGAGGGTGATTTTAACTAGCTATAACACTTCATTCCATGTTACCTTACCAAAGCCCTCATATTTTGCTGCAGTGAAGAATGTGTGTGTGTGTGTGTGTGTTTGGGAGGATGAAAAGCAAAATTGAATGGTGGGGAGGAAGAAGGGGGAAAGGGTCCATAAAAGACTGAGAGAGTAAACTACTAAAAGCTGAGTTTGGGGGGGGGGATTCTTTTTGCTTAGAAAAATTTGTTTGGAGCAAAATTCCTATGTAAAGCAATACTTAAAAAGTATTAGAACAGTGCTTACAAAACTGCTAAAAACTGAGCTGGATATATTTTAGGCTTTTCTATTCAACATAGAGTTTTGAAAACTTTCTTTGGTTGGATTGAATCTCCCATGTGTTCTTCAAAGCAGTCTTTCAAAAAGTCTTCAAAGCAGAGATGGGAAAAGGTTGTGGGTTGTTTCTCTGTACAAAGCAAAGGTTGTGCAAATTTCCTTTGACTAGATCCCAGTTATCAAGTGCAAAAGCAATGTTTGCAAAAAAATAAATTTTATTTTTTTAAAAATGAAACAAATGCTTTTTTTTCTGTTCAGAGCAGAACTCATTCTTAAAAGTAGTGTCTTAGAAATCATTATAAAACAGATATGTGAGAAATTGGGGAATAGGGAGGTTCTGTTTAATACACAGCTTGGAAAATGTAATTTCCAACGGGAGAAATATTTTCTCACTTGTTTCATGGCATGATCTGAACAACTGTGAAGGATGCTTAATGTATCATGCTTCATGATATTGTCAGGTCCTGGCCTTTCTCACACCACAGATGACTGTCCTTAGGTCTGTGCTTTGGACCTTGACATCTCAGAGTCTTGGATGCTTTTTTACCTGGCAACCCTAAAAACAGAAGGAGATTGCAAAAGAAAGGGAGCTTAGATCACAGAGCATCCAGGATTGTTGTTGTTGTTGTTGTTGTTGTTGTTGTTAACCTTTATTTATAAAGCACTGTAAATTTACACAGCGCTGTACATACAATCTTTTCAATTAGACGGTTCCCTGCCCTCAGGCTTACAGTCTAAAAAGACATGACACAAAAGGAGAAGGGAAAAGTGGTGGGGAAGGGGATGAGGTCCAGCAGTTCCTCTCTACCTCCAAGGCCTGGACCAAGGCAGATGGACTGGAGGGAGGGCTTGGCTTCATAATGGATGGTTAATCTTCTACCAGAGAGGCCTGTTGGAGCTAGCCTGCCTCTCTAGTAGGATAATACATATAAAGTACATAGCAATACAGGAAATGGTTCGATAAAACAGGCAACAAAAGAACATCAAATAGCAAGCGACAATTATGCAATGCCTGGGAAAGCTTCTCTGAACAGGATGGTCTTCAGCTCCGTTTTGAAGCTGGTTAAGGAAGTGATGGCCTTTGCTCTCGGGGGAAGAAGGTTCCAGGAGTGAGGGGCAGTGAGTGAAAATGGGAGAATCCGGGATGGGGCAGAGGAAATCCTGGGCTGGGACAGCAGACCTTGACTACCCGAACGGAAGGCCCTGGTGGGAAGGTGAGAAGAAAGAAGGTCTGATAAGTAAGGGGGGGCCAGCCCATGGAGGGCTTTAAACGTTAACAGCAGGAGCTTATACTGAATATGGAAAGGGAGGGGGAGCCAGTGAAGGGATGCCAACACAGGAGAGATGTAGTCAGAGTGGTGGGCGGATGTGATAATGCATGCAGCTGAATGCTGGATGGAGATTAAAGGACGGAGGTGGGAAAGAAGAAGCCCAGCCAGGAGGACGTTACAGTAATCAAGTCATGAGACCATTAGGGCATGGACCAGGATCTTGGCAGTAGAGGTGGAGAGCTAAGCCAACAAAAAGAATCTAAAAGCCTTGGCTGTGGTCTGGATATGAGGGACACACGACAGAGAAGAATCAAAACCAAGACTGTGGGCTTGCTGGACTGGTTGAATAGAAATGTTGTCCACAGAGACAGAAAAGGAGTGTTGAAGGGTGGATTTAGGAGGAAAGACAAGAAGCTCTGTCTTGGACATGTTGAGCTTCAAACGGCAATGGCGCATCCACTGCGAGGAATGATTGAAAACTCTGGCAACGTTCATGCATCAAGGAAAGAGAGAGAGAAGATTATGGGGAGACACGATAACAGTCTTTAAATATTTAAAAGCCTGTTGTAAAGAAGATGGATAATAATAGTGCTGACTTTCACCCAAGAGTAGGACATGAAGCAGGAAGCTTAACATGTAGGACACTTGATTTAAGGTGAACATTAAAGTGGGAGTGGGAATTCTATCTCAAAGAGCAGATGGCCAATAGAGTAAAATTGCCAGTGAAAATTAGGAAATCTGTTTTTAAACAGAAAAAAAAGAAGCCAGGCAAGCCTTTCTTTAAAAAAAAAAAAAGAGGAAGAAGCTGGGGTCTAAAACTATAGTAGATTGTGCCTTGGTACATAGAATGCATGCATATGAGAAATGTAAGATGTACCAACAAAGGGAAGACAGAAGAGAGCAAGTTATTTTGATAGAAGCCATTTTGACTTGGAAGCATATTGGCTGGTACTCAAACCAACTTGATGCTTGCTGTCTTGATGTTTTGCAAAGAGGATGGAACACTCTTATGGAGTGTAGCATTTGCAGCACAAGACCCTGGCTTTGGTGTATTGCTGGTTTGGGGGAGGAGGCAGGTGAAATGACCACACAATCCTGGTTTCAAGAAAGGCTGTTTTATTTAAACAAGTAGAATGAAAGAAAGACAGTACATACATACACACTCTAGGTTCAAACAAATAGGCATATAAGAAGAACAGAAACTAAGCATACATACACACTGGGCTACAAGTGGCTGTGAAGCAGTAACCTTTGTTTGACAGCATCTTATATATCTTTTTTTCTTCTACAAAAGGTTCTAGGAAAATATCACATCATTTGACCTAAAGGATCTGAGCCAAGCAAAGGGAAATCATTCCCATGCCTATTATTGTTTACCAGGTGCCAAGTTGAGATGGAATGTCTTGGGATATAATTCCTCCACCTCCATGCACCATTTAGATGCAGGGAGAACTTTTCTTTGAGCCATTCTCTAACAAAATGAACAAGATGTACAAATCTGCAAGGCAAAATGCAGCCTGAACAATACTTTTTTTTTGCTAAAACCATAAGATCCAGGGCTAATAGTCTTCCACTAAGGCAGTCAAGGAATTCAACATTCCAGGGAGAATAAATCACCTTTTTCTTCCACTGATGGCTTGGAAGAAGGGCTTATTCTCTATAGTACTTTTCCTCATCACCCATTCAGCTAGTCACATTTCATGGCATCCACTGAGCTGTTATTCCCAAACTGCATTCAGTGGGTTGTAGACCATGAAAGCTCTTTTGTGGGGCAGGGTTAGTTATTGCTTAGTCTTTAAAATGTCTTAGTTCACAGGAAGCATACAAACCTCTTAATACAGCTGCTCCCCTGGCTGCTGCTTTTTTCCATATGGCTTAGGTTCAGTATCTGAAGGACTTTATCTTCCCATATGAGTCTGCCTGTGCTTAAGATCTTTGGAGAAGATGCTTTTCTTGATCCCACCACCTTCTAAAGCACATTTAGTGGGAATACAGAAGAAGGCATTTTCCCTGGCTAATCCTACTTTCTGGAATTCCTGTCCTAGAGAGTCTAGATTTTCTCCTTCCTTGCTGTGTGATCACTTTTTTCTTCCAGATGCTTTAGGAACTGATTGTTTTATACATACAAGGCTTTTGGAACTTCCTTTACATGCTTTTAAGTTACTGTTTTGAATGGTTTTAATTCCAAATGCATTTTAACACACACACACACACACACACACTTTTTTAGAGCCCTGATGGCACAGTAGTTAAATGCCTGTACTGCAGCAACTCACTCAAAACCATAAGGTTGCGAGTTCAATACCAGCAAAAGGGCTGAAGCTCGACTCAGGCTTGCATCATTCCAAGGTCACTAAAATGAGTACCCAGATTGTTGGGGGCACTTAGCTTACACTTTGTAAACCACTTAGACACTGCTAGTTTGGTATGAAGTGGTATATAAATGAAGCTGTTTGTTCAGATTGCATTTTGTAGAGAGGCAGGATATAAATAAATATTATTATTATTATTATTATTATTATTATTATGTTTTTATTTCATTGTTGTTTTTATGTGTGTTTGTCTTTTAATACTTTGAGACCCCATGTAAAGGGGACGGTGCAATACAAATAAAGTGATTCATTAATTTTGCACCAATTATAAAATGGTTAATCTTTTGGAATATCTGTCTGTTGGCTATGCCATCTGAACTTAGTGTAGCTGTAAACCATCCCCCTCCCTCCATTGCTGACACATTTACTGTTAGTGTGAAATCTGTGTATATATCTCTGCCACACAATCAGACGCTGTGGCATGATCCAGATTCCTGATAGTCTGGATTCTGGAACAACTGTATGCACATGGAGCCATTTCACTGGCCTTGTCCAAAATGTCTGGGGACATGTATCAAATATGACCAATTTATTTAAAGCTAAATATGAAGTATGTGTGGCTTTCTTGACCTCTTAATATTTCTGAGAAGACTGGGAAACCAGACACCCCTCTTTCAGGAGATACATCTTACTCAGCTTGCCTTGTTTCCCTAGCTGCTTGGATTTCATTTCCTTGCTGCTCAGGATGTCTTTATCAGCCATCCAGTCCTGAACTTTTCCCGTACTCATTCTGTAATTCCTGCCAAGAGCTCTTCTTCCTTACTTGCTTTGTAATAATAAAATAATACTTTTCCCTGCTCTAAGGTTCTAAATAATAAATCAGTAATAAATAACACAAGGCTCAAAGTGACATGGATGACAAATTTCATCACTGACCACTTATGTGCTCCCATGATGTTCATCACTGCATTGTTTGAAAAAAACTACAGTCACTCTGTGTTTGTCCTGCATTGCATGGTAGACAAGGCAGCTTGGTCTCAGGTTTTCTATATTTCTTTTATTCTAAAAGGTCACACTAGCCTTCTCATAACTGAGAAAAGAATGCAAGCCTTATCACTGCCCTTTCTGCCATCTCCTATCTATGTGCTGATGGAATTAAAGGGATGTAGCGTATGTATAGCACTCCAGAGGACCAATTCATGCTGCCCAGGATCTCTATGCAATACTAAAGATAAGGTGATACTCTATTATGTCTGCGTAGAATGTGTATTCAATGGTTTGTTTAACCCTTTCTTTTTTGCTTTTTCTCTCTTCTCTTATAGGTAAGTCTGGCTGCTTCCTAAATTTTCCTTGCGTGATTGTGCTTTTACTATAGCGGTAAGTTGCCCTTGCTTGATCACATTACTGCCGTACCATTTCTGCACAGTGTGCCTTGTAACAGACCTGTCATCTGTCATAATGCCAAGATGTGTCTTGTAATGATATGGTTGCAGGCACAGCAGGTAGGATGGGTGAGGCTTCATGATACTCTAAAGTGCACAGGATGTATCCATACTCCTTGGAAAAACATTGATGCAAGCAGCCTGTTATTAACACGAATAACAGTAACAAAGGGGGGAGGGGATGGTTTACATTGGTCCAGGGATGTAGCCAGAGGGGGGAATCTGGGAGTCCGGACCCCCCCCCCCCCCCCCCAGAAAAAAAAAAGGGGTGGGCTGCGGCGCCCCCCCCCCCCAACACCCCTTTAAAAGGGGGGCCTTTTGTCGGCCCCCCCCCCCCCTTCCTAAAATCCTAGCTACGTCCCTGATTGGTCTAATAAATGAGAGTCCAGCATTGTCATCCTTTTCTTTGCTTCTGACTTTGGAATATGCATATCTTGTGCAAAAATTATTCACTTAATTTTCCTACACTGTTAGTTACAGGAATGCAAACCACTTCCTAACATTTAGTCCTTCAACTCTCAGAATACCCAGCCAGTGGAGCCAGTGATCAGGGATTCTAGGATATGAAGTCTAAAATATATGAAGACCAAAGGATGGGAACCCTTGGTGTAAAAGAATCATTTTAAAACTTAGACAACTTTGTTTTGAAGTCTGCAAATGGCTCCTAAGCAGTTTGAGAAAGAGAGAGAAGAAGGCTTTTTGCCCTTTCTTTTCAGCCAAATATATATTAGGTTTGAGTAAGATCATCATAGGACAGAAGAACAGAGAACCTACTGAACAGAGGCTGTAGCGGTAGCAAAGCTTCTGATTTTGAAGATTTGGTACTTTAAACTCAGAAAATAGAGGCCGGAAAATGTCTGCAAAGAGATATTAGAGTGGCTGGGGAGGAATAGGGTGTGACATGTGGGTTACTTAACCATATAAATATTTCCCCCCCACATCGATTTTCAGTTTAGGAATTTAAGTGATTGCAAAGTTAATTTAAGGCGTTGTTCTGTTATCTTTTCATTTTGTCATTTAGTAATATCTAGGAAATAGATTCTATTTTATTGTGTTAAGATACTCTAAAACAACATTATCTTTTTAAAGGATTACCTGGGTACAGACCACACCAAAAGGGCAGGCTGGCAGCAGCTTGTTTGTCTGCGGAGGGTCGCCGCAGCAGCCAAACTGCCTAGCATCCCTCTGCCCCAAAAAGAACCCAGAAAAAACTGGTTCTTTTTAGGACAGTGATCCATTGGCACACTTGTGATGTAAGCAATGCACAATGACATCTATACACTGCATGTCATTTACATCATTATGGCGGCACACATATGGATGGGATGCTGCCATGATGCCACTGCCGTGATTTGCTAGGGTTCGGGAGTGTGCGGTTACTGCACATTTCTGAGCCCTAGTATCGGTGACGGCATGCCACTTCAGGCCCATCTCTCTCAGGCCTTAGTCTAAGTGGGAGACCTTTCAAACTTTCTTTTGTGTTCAAATGATGTATTGAAGTGGTTATGCTGTGAATAGTTGACTCCCCCCCCCCCCCCGAAAAAAAACCCAATTAAAATTATACTGGCTCTTTATGTTAAGATATTATGTTTATTTTGATTCTGAGTGATGAAAGTAGAGATGCATTAGAAGTGTCACTGTTGCTTAGTGTTACTTCACTGGCATTCTTTCAAAGGAGCTTCACAATTTTAAAATATTTTCTGAAAGTAGAAGCTTGGGAAATAATCATGATGAAATTTTCTTTACCATTCAACGATAGCTAGCAAAATAGCTGGTTCTCTGAGATGAGTACAATACACTGTATAACATAATATTGGAATGGGTTTCTTCAAAGATGCTCAAGGTGAATGCATTCAACAAACATCTTGGGTTTTTAAACATTTGTATTTCACCCACCTGTCTGGATGTACAGGGGGAAAACAGAGTGGGGGCAGGTGAGAGTGGAAAACCTTGCAGGTTGTGGGCAGGTTATAGGATACATCTTCTTGGCTGTGTTCAACTTGGTATGTCAAAAAACCTACTTTCAGGTTAACAGTATAGACAGAATTCCAGATTTGATTTTTAGAGCTCAAAACATATGTTGCTGTTGGACCTGCTTGGTTGGCTCTGGTTGGTGTTGGTGATGGTATGTGGATAATATTGCTTTGTGGCAAAGAGTTGGAGCTCATTGAATGTTGCTTTCTTCTGGCTGTTGGGCAGTTCAGGTTTCCTAAGGCTTCTGACATTGTGTTGGAAACAAAATATTTAAATATCAAAAATACCAATACTGTACTAAGCCTGTTAAAGTCCATCTTTCAATCTTCAGAGTAACAGAAACATGTCTTTTTCTGAAGCAGCTTCAAAAAACAATAAGTAGCTTTCAGTTTAACAACAACAACAAAAATATGAATAGCTTGAATCTACATATGCATGGGGAGGCTATATGCTAACTAAATTAATCAATAGTTTAATCTTTAATCTCACCTTCTCACTGGAAGGTGTGGGAGAAAGGAGATGATGGTGACCAGACAGATAGAGGAAAATCTTCTCTTTGTCTTTTAGATTAAGGTCCAAAACACACTGCAGAAATAACCCAGTTTACAACCACTTTAACTTCCCTGGCTCAATGCTAGGGAATTCTGGGAACTGTAGTTTATTGTGGCCCTAGAGCTGTCTGACAGAGAAGACTAAATGCCTCACAAAACACTACAGATCCCAAAATCCCCTAGCATTGAGCCAGGGCAGTTAAAATGGTCTCAAACTGGGTTATTTCTGCAGTGTGTTTTGGACCTAACTTTCTAAAAGGAAGTGAGCTGAATCATTCAGTTTGTTTATTAGTTATTTGGAGATTCTAAATATATTATGTTCAGACAAAATAGTGCCCACTTCTGCATTTTAGTTTCTCCCTATTCAGAAGTTGTTCTTATTTAATTTCGTTGTTTTTTTGATCGCATCAGCAACATTTCTATGCATGAGTGGCATTAGCTTGTCTGGCCTATTTGCAGATGGAAGGCTGGTTCCCTGCTCATCCATGACCTCCCGGCATATCACTTAGCATGTTGTACACTGCAAATCTTCTGATCTCAATTCCCTGGGAAAATAATTGAGTCTCACAATGTTCTAAGGACAAAGAGAATCACAAGTGTTACCCACATTAAAAGTGATGTGTAAATGGCTCATCGTGATGAAAAAGAGAACTTTTAGAAGATGAGAATGATTTACTCAATACTGCAAGCAGAAGGGTGGGGTAAAGCCATCCCAAGAGAAGAAAACAATTTTATAAGAAAATGAAAGATGGTGGAATGAAAATCTTGCAGGAAAAAATAAAGTGGGTTTTAAAAGAAAGAAAAGAGCTGTTTCACATTATCTTTTTCTCAGTTATTATAGATTCTTTTGTCTAGTATCTTTAAATATAGAAGCTTACCTAGGCATATTTGTATCCCACCCTTTTTCTAAGGAGATAGTGTCACCTTCATCCAGTTATCTAAGAAAGATACTTTCTTTCTTAGAGCAGCTCTCCACCAACTATTCTTGTATATGTGTTCACTCCCATTCCCTCCTGTATTGTTGTTACCACAGGCATGTCAGAGGCCTTGTTCATTCTGCAAATTCTGCCAGCTTGTATACTAGTGTGCTTACTCTAAGAGTGGGCAGTAACTTAGTCACTTGGAATAATGGGATTTGCAATTTCCCATTCCTCCCAGAATCTTCCAGAGACAACAGCTGGCATGCAGTATTGCAGTTAGGGATTCCATAACCCAGAATTACAGATCCATAACTGCTCTGTATTCATTAACACTACACAGTCTTACTGTAAAACTACTGTACATAAATGCCATCCCAGCCCACCATAAGAGCCAGCACCTGGATTGGACAAGAGAGGTCTATTCAACTTCTGATCATGGTGAAAGGAGAGACGATGTTTCCAGCTCCCCTCCCACTAGTGACTGCAACAATCAAAAGCAGGAACCCTTTCAAAAGTCCAATTGAAGGACTTGCTGGCAGTAGGGGTTGGACATGTTATGTTCCTTGTGCCGCAATTGGAAACTAAAATGACCTTTTCCTCCCCATCTGGCTGCTGACTGTTAAAATGGGCTGAGGGTGAGTTGAGCCAGAAGACATTACCTAGTTATGCAGCTACAACTAAGGAGCCAATGTAGAACACTGGCAAATTAATTTCTTCCCACTATCATCATTTAAAAGTTGGCGTCTCCTTACAAATTTTAGTAGACACAAAGTCAAATTGGCCTGCCCCGTTTGAATCCTGCAGACTTCATGTAGATTTGTATTACTGTTGTGCAGATGCCTAATGATTAATTAAATTAAAATAATGATCAAATATCATAATAAAAATAACAATAATAATTGTTAAAACTAATTTATATACAATTTAAACTACTGAGGCACTCTAACGGAAATTAAATTTAGTGGTCTGATTATTCAGTTAGCATAAATGAAATCAGCAGTACAATAATTATGTTCAGTTTGCTTCACAATATTAATTAAATGTGCAAAATGACAACAATATATGCATTTTTTGAATAATATAAATGTACCTTTTGGCAGACCAGATGAATTCAAAATTGCAAACAAAAAGTGAGATAGTAGAATCATAGAATCATAGAAGTGTAGAGTTGGAAGAGACCACAAGGGCCATCCAGTTCAACCCCCCTGCCATGCAGGAACTCCCAATCAAAGCATCCCCGACAGATGGCCATCCAGCCTCTGCTTAAAGACCTCCAAGGAAGGAGACTCCACTACACTCTGAGGGAATGTGTTTCACTGTTGAATAGTCCTTACTGTCAGGAAGTTCCTCCTAATGTTGAGGTGGAATCTCTTTCCCTGCAGCTTGCATCCATTGTTCTGGGTCCAGTTCTCTGGAGCAGCAGAAAACAAGCTTGCTCCCTCCTCGATATGACATCACTTCAAATATTTAAATAGGGCTATCATACCACCTCTTAACCTTCTCTTCTCCAGGCTAAACATCCCCAGCTCCCTAAGTCGTTCCTCATATGACATGGTTTCCAGACCCTTCACCATTTTAGAAGAACTAGAAAGAGGTGTGTGGGTTTTTTTTTTTTAATGAATGAAACTGACAAATCAAACTAGATATAATATCATCAGAGCCAGTTGGGGTTGGAGAAGAGATATGTTTCACTATGTAAAACTTTCACAGATTCACACATAGTAAAAAAAAATTGTAAAGTTTTAAAAATGTTTTTATCTATGAGCCACACTCGATCCCATTATGGGAGAAAGGTGGCATAGAAATAAAATGAAAATGCAAATAAAATACTGCTCGAATGAATGAATGAATGAATGAATGAGAAAACTAATCTAGAGAAAGACAAAAGTTTGGCAAATTGAAAAAGTAAGACTGAGTTTAAACTCAGATAACTATATATTAAAAAAACCCAACCAAAATCCTTACTCAGCTCTTTCAGTGATCTGCTACTAGAAGCTAAACCTACCAAATGAACAAAGAAATGCAAGATATAATTGATTGTATAATTTCACTGATGCCCCACAATCCTTTCCTCTTAAGCACTGCACTTTAATATTGCTGGTGTGAGACTTGCCCCACATTTCACTTTAGAGCTGTCAAGGATCAAAGGCCACTTCTCTCTTTTCCTTATATTGTGTGGTTATGTTCAAAACATACCATTTGGTCTTTCCCCACTTATTTTTTGATGCTCAGATCTCTGGATTGGTCCAAATTGTTTTGGACTATGTCATTTTGCTCCAGAACTAAATTGACCCAATCTGAAATTTGTACAAATTAGTTTAAATCAGTCCAGTTCACTTCAGGATTCAGTTGTACAACTTTGGGTTTCATAATCCAGGCCCATTGCAGCATCAATCCGAGAGAGAGAGACAGAGAGACAGAGAGAGAGACAGAGAGAGAGAGAGAGAGAAATATCCATCAAGGGGAGCATTTGCAGCATCATTCTCCATAAAGAGAGAAAAAGAGAAATCAAGAGCTGGACAATTCAGACAACACTGGCAACCTCTAATCTGAAACAGTGTTGACATGTGTTAATTTCTTATTATGAATCACTAGAAATAACACTCCAAATTATCATGCAGAGTGTGCTCTTACGTGTGGGCATAGAATCATAGAATTATGCCATGCAGGAAGACACAATCAGAGCACCCCTGTCAGATGGCCACCCCAACCTCTGTTTAAAAACCTCCAACGAAGGAGACTCCATCACACCTAAGACAGCAAATTCCACTGTCAAACAACTCTTACTATCAGGAAGTTCTTCCTAATGTTTAGGTGGAAGCTCTTTTCCTATTGATGAAATCTATTGCTCCATATCCAAGTCTCTGGAGCAGCAGAAAACAAGTTTGTGCCTTCTTCCATAAAAAAGATGTCATGATAGCCATGTTTAAATATTTGAAAGGATGTCCTATGGAAAAAGGCACAAACTTCCATGGTTTTGGAATGATAGGTAGTGGGGTTTGAATCTTGCAGAGATTCAATCTGGCCTGCCATTCCTGTTGGTAACTTATAGTAAGCATGTGGTACTCCATTTGATTCATCTTCATTGCAGTTGATCTGCTGAATCCTTTGTCAAACTGTCTTTGATATCAGTTAGGCATTTTTCTTGCAGAAGCCATGTGGGCAGCTACACTAATGAGCAAAACAGTGGCTCATTAGAAGACAGAACTTGCCAGTTCAACTAAACCATGCGGAACTGAGCGGGCATCTGAAGACCTAAGGAGCTCCCAGAGGCAGTAACCTCTGCCCTGACAGAGGATGATGTTCATGATTTCATTGCCATGTTTGATTTTTAGACTTCAGTCTGAGATTTCTAAGGAGAAGGAGATACATATAATGAAGGAAATGCTTATAGCTTTGCTCGCCTTTCCAATATACACAAGTGCAGATGTGCACATCCACACACACATTAACACACACAAATATATATGTATGTGGGTCTCAGTAGTAGATTTTTTTTCCCAGCAGAGATTTAATAGAGCTTTTAGGAATATATTTTTTTTCCTTACCTTAGTTCCATCTGTCTTTCTCATTGCTCCCAGATCATTTGGATTCTAGCCACATTGAGAGACAAGTTATGTGTCTGCAAAAGGGAACTTTTTCCAAAAAGAACAGCCTTTCCCAGAGATATTATTTTTCTCAAATTTTACCTAAAATCTATCTTCCTGTTAACAGGGTCTGCATCCACACTGGCAAAATAATCCAGTTTGACACCACTTTAACTGCCATTACTTGATGCTAAGGAATTCTGATCATGGTAGTTTTTTGCAGCACTAGAGTGCTGGTGCTACTACAAACTACAATTCCCAGAACTCCATAGTATGTAGCCATGACCATTAAAGCGGTGTCATGCTGGATTTTTTTGCCAGTGTGGATGTAGCCAGGGTTCTGCTTAATGGCGTGCCTTAGGAACTACAGTTTGGTTTTAGAAATTTCCTGGTCAAAGAGATGAAAGCAAGCTATATTGTAGTTGCATTTAGTACAGTCTGCCCTTGGCATACATGCCCTGGCCTTCTGCGGCTTTAAGCTTACTTGGATGGTGAGTGGAGAGGGACAAAATGGTGCTTGTGCTGGAGGCACGGGGGCATGCTGCCATTCAAATCAATGGGACTCAAGCATATGCTAAATTTGTCCTATGCGGGAGGGGGGAGTCCAGAACGGATCCCCCACAAGGGCAGACTGTACTTGTTTAAAAGCTGTTCAGAGTTTGGGACAAAAGGAGAAGCATGACCGAACCTCTCTCTCTTTTTAAATAGCAGCCATTATTTTGTGAGAGGGGAAAGGTGATCTTGGTCATAACCACATTGTTCAGGAGAGATGACAACACTCCCATGGTCCTGATTCATGTTGCATGAGCCATTACTCTTTCAGAAAAAGTTGTAAAGCAGTGAAATTTCATTTTGCCCAAAGTGGTTATGGAATAGAAGGTCTTTGCTGGTCTTCATATTTCCCCATGTTTGGAAGCCCAAAATATGATTGGAAAGGGAGTGTCCTTGCCACTTAACATCCAGCCTATAGACAGAGCAACTATTATTTGCTACATTTCTACATTATTTACTATATATTATTCAGTATTATTTGTAGTATTGTTTACTACATTTTTGATTTTACCCACCTCAGGTCAATAGGGCAGAGACCTCTCTTCTCATCTCTGCTGTAGTTTAAAGTGATTGTCTAGCTGTGGTGCTATATAAATTCACACACACTTAATCACAAATCATCAGCATCATCACAAAAAAAAAAAAAAATTGTTGTCAGGGCTGCAATCTGATTTTGCACAATTTGTCCTGCCAGACTTATCTCAAAATCTATCATTCTTCTTCTTGTGTTTCCTAGAATTCTGCAGGCTTTCCATAGTGATTCCATATCAGTTTGAAATATTTTCCTTTTCTTTTAAAAAATGTATATGTATTTTATTGCACAAATTTTCAACACACACACATTTTTATATTCTCAATATATATATATATATATATATGGATTTCCCAAGCAAGATACACCTTATTCAGTTGACTGTGTCAGTAGATAGGAGTGACATTTCTGTATTCAAATGTGAAGCTATCTTTCTTCTTCTTCTTCCAAGCCTAGCCCTGACTAAGATTTGGGTGTTGTGTACCAATGTCAGTAGCAGCTGCATGGCAAATATCATTCCATTGTGAGCATTTATTGTTCCCACTCAGCCTTTCAGATCACCTTACATTCTCAGAAACATGGCAAGTAGAAGGAGAAGTCTTTGTCTACTGGCTCCATTCACAAACTCTCTCTCACACACACCCCCACTACCACCTCAGTCCAAATTTATTTTACTCTCCCCTCTTCTCTCTCTCTCTCTCTCTCTCTGTGTGTTTCTATATGTGTGTATCCCCTCTGCAAGAGCTTCTGTCATTAGATGAAAGGTCACAGTTATAATGTGAATCTGGAACAATAAATACAGTGGAAAATGGATTGAAATGCAAAGCGTCAAAGAGGGTTTCCAATTAAAAAACACTTTGCTGAGCTTCAACCAAACAAACAACCACACAGACTACAATTTCTTTTCACTTATAATTAGCTGCCATTGAAAGTTAATTACTTCCACAACTGAAGAAAGTGTACACTTAAAAAGGAAAGACGGGGGGAAATTCATTTTGGATTTAATACTTTAAAACAGTGGCCAGAATCCTTTTGGGGTGTTACATCTTCATAAGCAAACTTATGTTTGGGAAAATTAGAACTGTGCAGTTGCATAACATCCCTATCTGGTAGAGGGGCACTGTTATATTACTACATAGCATAGCCAAAAGAGTGCTCATTGTGCATTGGTGCCTGATGCACAATGGGGCCAATGCACAATGGAACCAAGTGTCCTATCGAACACTTTTGCTTATGTCCCATTATGTGTCTCCTTTTCCACCCACTGAGCCTTAGTGGGCATAGACTCCTCCCCTTCATCCACCTCCCTTCCTTACCTGGCTAGCAGCCCTTCCAGACATGGAAGAGGATGCTGTGTGGGCTGGAAAGGGAGGAGGAGAAAAGAGAGGCCACAAGGAGGAGGCAGAAGCAGAAACATACTAGATTATCATGTGTCTTTTTCTCTTGAGCTGGGCATAGGCGTAAACTATTTAAAAATGGATGTTATTGCATGCCTTCACACCCAGCTCAGAGGCACCATGTACCTGATTCAAATCTCTCCCAGACTTCACAATGAATGGGAATTTCCAGTTCTTTGCAAAGTCTGGGAGAAGTCCAGATTGGGTACACAATGCACAAAGTGTGTGATAGCATCCACTTTTAAATGGTTTAAGCCTGTGCCCAGCCTGTGTCCAGCTCAGGAGAAAAAGGTGTCAGTACTGCCACTGCTGCCGCCGCCATCACCACTACTTGACATCTCTTCATGGGGCACTTGTACCATGAAGAGATGGGCAGTAGCAGCAATGGCGGCAGCAAAAACATGATGGAGTTGGGCCCATCTCTGCTGCTGCCGCCACTGCTGCTACCTCCACTGGTACTGCTCATCTCTTTTAGTGTCACCAGTACCCTGACAAGACAGTAATAACAGTGCTGGTGGCAGAAACATGGAATAAGCCCCACTCCTGCTGATACCCTGTCTCATCATGAGTTACTGGCACCCCAAAGAGATGGGCAATAGCAGTAGTAGTGGTGGTGGTAGTGGCAGAGACATACGTATTTGTTATATGTCATGATTATTACTGAGAATAATTTTTTTTTGGGGGGGGGGTATTAAAAATGATCTACACTGTCAAATATGATAGGTACACCACTTGCCTTTCATCAACGACTAGGCCCAAGGCATGATGTGCCTGGGTCCTTTTTCTGATCTCAAAGGCCAATTTAGTGGCAGTTGGAATGGTGGGAGGGCCTTTCATTAGCTGCTGCAGCCAAGGCATCTGTTGTGACAAATTCTCAACCTTTGAGACAGAGCACTATAAGAAGGAGAGGCTCCAAATTTAGCCACAAGGTTTCTTGGAGTTTCAAGGGCCAGATTACTGTTTTATTTCTTTCCCTTAAACTATGTGTATTCCACATTTTCTCAGATGAGCTCTACTTTTTTTTCCAATTCTGTCTTCAGAACAGTCTGAAAGGTCCAAATTTCATGTATGGCTATCAAAGAAGATTTTCAGACCAGCAGTTAAGCGCTGGTAAAACACTGCCAAAATGTTTAGGAAGCCTGTGTGTGTAAAAGCCTGACGTGCTTCCTAAACATCAGGGAATTGTCAGCTCCTCTCCAGCATTCCTGAATCATTCAGGGAGCAGCAATTTCCTATGAATATTCAATTCCACAGTAAGCACTTTTCTAAAAATCTTCATACTCTAGTCAAACAAATCCAGGCATCCTCATGAATATATTATGCAAGAAGGTGAGTTTTGCATAGATTTTTTCACATACACGCAATCATGTACAACCTGTGGGTCATGGTCCACATGGATATCCCAAACCCCGGATTACTTTTATTCAACCCCCCCTTTTTTTAGCACCATTCTTTCACAAGGTTCTTGTGCTTGTAACAGCTGTGGGGGATGACAGCTATTTAACAGGTACTGCTTCTCCAGGAATAAGGATTCTACTCACTAACTGAAATTGCCTTTAATTCCATTTGGGGTAAAAGGTAGGATATAAATCTCTTAAATAAATAAAATAAATAAATAACTTTTGTCCTGCTGGAGTAACAGAAAAAAAGAGCTGCAAATACAAATTTCTCAGTAGGCAAAATTGTCAGACTTAAAACATATGAAACATCTCCATGTCATAGAACCACAGAATGTATAAGTAAGTGAATGCCCAAGGAATATTCACAGTTTACATAAGTAATGAGCAACAATAAAAATGATTTCAAATGTCCTCTTCAGTGCTGAGAGATTCCAGACACAAGAGGTATGGCATGCCCCAGGCATACAGTGCCCAGAAATTTCAACCAACGAAGCACTGCCATGACATCTCATGCCTTCTCCTCTCCTTTGTATCACCTTGCACTGTTGCACCTCCCTCCCTTATACCTGCTGGTCTGCCATTACACCATCCACCCTCCTCCTTTCTTCACTCACCTTGCAGTGCTGAATCTCCTCATTTGCAGCTCCCATTCTGCCACTTGTCTCCTACTCTCCATTCACTCTTGCTTCTGTGTTGCAGCATCTGCCCTCTTTGCATCATGTGCCCTTGTAACCATTTTCCAAATATTTTTGAACATTATTTTCATCCCTCTTATTGAGATTGGTGGCCTTCACTGGGCTGGAAGTCATTATTTTAGATTTCTTGAAATGCCATAGATGACTGATTGAGGAAGGCAACCCTCACTATCCCCTTCCCCCCCCCTTGGGTAATTGCACATCCCTCTGAAATCTGTAGTACAAGCCAGGAGCTTTACAGAGCATTGAGGAGTGTTGCTGCCCCTTGAAAACACAATGGAGAGGAGGCAGTTTTTCCTCTCCATCCTAACTGACACCTCTTTGGTCCAAACTCTTGGCCTTTTCAGCTATAGTGTCAAAACTATCCATAAATTATGTTGAACTGTGCAGTCTGCATAAGACTATAAATTGTCTTTACAGTCATATTGTACCACTGGAAGGTCAAATTGGTTCTCAGAGGAGTCAGGTTCTAACTCATTACCCCAAAAGAGGTGTTGAGGAGGGAGAGTCGGTACACTTTTCAGTCAAATGACAGGGCTCTCAATGAATGCCACTGGCTGAAGTTTTTGCAATGAAATAGCACAATTGCATTTCACTGGAGTTTCCATGGCAGCAAATGACTACTTTTATATTGTTTAAAAGCAAGCAAGAGTAACAATTGTAAGTGAGGTTCTCAGTGAAATGTATCAGAAATTAATTTCAGGGTCACCCCACTCCCCACCCTAACCTTGTACCAAAAGAGAAGAAAACTGCTGAATGATTTACTGGAAGGAGGAGGGTAGTATGTTTTTCTTGACTGATAATCCATTCAGCACCAGATAGGTTAATCTGTGGGGAAACAGAGGTTATTTGGTCATATAGAGATAATTTATCTATGCAACAGTTCACAGAGGAGTTTAGGAAACAATTTTAAAAAACACCTTGAAAATATTGTCTGGATAAACTGAATGGTTCTCCAGTTGGGATGGAAAATCAGAAATGTCCCAGCTCTTCAGTACTTAAACCAAGTGATAAGTGTGTTATCCACATCTATTTAGGATATTTATAGATTGTTCAGAATGTAATATCATTTATGTAGGCTTATTTTAAACCTATATTTCATTGCTGAACTGGCCCACATGTCAGTATGCAACCACTTTATATGGCAGTTTAGCCAACCATCTAAACCTGGTGGAAAATTGAACGACTTTGGAGAACAGACTGCATCCACATTGCAGAAGTAATCCAGTTTCACATTACCTTAACTGCCATGGCTCAATACTATGGAATTCTAGGATTTATAGTTTGTTGTGGTACCACAGCCCTCTAGCAGAAAATGCTAAATGTCTCACAAAAATACAGTTCCCAGAATTCCATAGCATTGTACCATTATTTCTGCAGTGTGGATGCAGCCTGAATCTGGTTGTCCAGTCTGGTTGCCCATTGTATAAAAAGATGGCACCTACACACAGAATAACACAGATCCCCACCACCGCAACATATTGTATCCCATGGCAGAAACAAACAAACCTCACTTGTTGATTTCTGCTTATTGTTCATTTATTAAAGAATTCCTGTTTCTTGACTAACAAAATGCAGTTAAGTTGGTTGTTTCACTGTAGTTGCTCATTCCGAATGATGGCTTCCATGTGAACGAGATTGTAAATCTTGTGTGGGTTTTAGTCCAAAGTTTAAATGAACTAGCCAAGGTTCTGTACTGTGGTGAGCTGTCAGTGAGTGCTTGATACCTGGGGCCCATTCACACCACATACACTTATAGCTCTATATTTGACTTTGACTGCCATGGAAATATCGTATGGAAGTCTGGATTTTGTTGTTTAGGAAGACACTAGCTCTCTCTGGCTGATTTTTTCCTAAATACAGTTAACTCTCCATATTTGTGGCTTTGACTTTTGCGGATTTGATTATTCATGGATTTGATTAACATGTTATCTCTACAAATCTTCAGTGTAAGTCTGTTGGAAATAGATCATAGAGTTACACTGGAGGACCGAGAAATTCCTAGAGAATCTTTGGGCATTTGCATATTTTCCAGTGTGATTGTATGGTCAATGTCTGGTGGATGTTGACCACAGAGATGCACTGGAGGACCTAGAGAATCCTAGAGAGGTGTTCTCATGGTTTTTTTTTTTTAATGGTTTTTTATTTGCAGTTTTCCCCACTTTCATGGGGATTCCATGTCACTAACCCCAGTGACTGTGGAGGACACATTGTACTCTATCCAGAGACCCCAGGATCCCATGGGATGCTTCCATGGCAGTTAAAGTAGAAGACAGTGGTATGAATGTGTAATGTGAATGAGTTCCAGGGGCTCCTTGGCCTGCCAGTAGAATTATCATGCCCAGAGACAGGAGTGTGTAAATCTTTCTTGTTGAGTTTCTCAGTTGCCTACATTTAAAAGCAGTAGCCATAGTGAGGGTCAGTATGGTTTGAGTGTTGGATTATAACTCTGGAGACCAGGGTTCGATTCACTCAGCCAGGAAATCCCACTGGATGACCTTGGGCAGGCCACTCCCTCAGTTTCAGAGGAAGGCAAATGCAAACTTTCCCTGAACAAATATTGTCAGGAAAACTTTATGATAAGTTCACCTAAAGATTGCCAAAAGTCGGAAATGACTTGAAGGCACACAGCAACAAGCTGTATTAGGTGCTCTACAGACAGGTGCAATGGGGCGTCATCATTACGTGCGAGGGGCGGCACTTCCAGATGCCCCTCGCCCCTCGCATGCAATGAGGGTGTCAAAATGGCGGTGCCCTGTACAGATGGGCACTGCCATTTTGATACAATGGACGCTTAGCGTCCGCACATTGTGACGCCGTTGTGGCATCCTGAGTGTGCCAGTGGCACTCTGTGGCATCACAATGGCACCGCAAAAAGAATCCATTTTTGCGGGTTCTTTTTGCTATGTGAGGAAGCCGCGTGGTTTGTCTGCTACAGCTTCCTCGTGCAGCAAAACAAAGTGCAGGCAAACTGCCCTTTTGGGGCAGTCTGTACCCTGCCATTGTCTCTGACAGAATAAAAAGGAAGAAAGGAGGGGGAGGAATAAAAAAAATGTGACAGCACTTTTAAGGCTAACTGATTTTTACTTTAGCATGAGCTTTCATGGATGTAAACTTACTGCTTCAGATGCAGCACAGAGTGATATTAAAGCCTTGGGATATAAAATGGGACAGAATGTAATGGGGTCAAGGTCTGTTCTTTCCAGATTTCCTGTTGGGATGCTGGCCATCACCGTGGGAATGCTGGTAAAGATTGATCAAGGGCCAGACTCCCACTTCCTTGGTCATGGGAAAGCCTGGGAAGGAAGATAAATTTTTTGTAAGTGGCAAAGGGCCATTTTAGATTGGGGACATTAGGGATTTTAGTTATGTGGCCCTAAGTAGTTGTCTGTTCCAACCTATCTTTGGGATGTAATAAGTTTCTGTAACTTTGCAACTTTCTAAGCTATGTCTGGAAAAGGATGCTCCAAGATATACCCAGAAACCTGATGCAATCTTTCTTAATTAGAATAAAGGTTTAAAAAACTGTCTGTTGTTTGGTTATTTTGTATACACACAGGTTCCTTTCTTCTCCAGGGGAGGGAAAGGAAAAGTGTTTTTTCTAAGGGTTACTTATATTCTGTCTTCCCCTTTAAAAAAATGGAGAAGAGGACGCTGGACAGTATGCGGGGAGCTCCTGTTTGGCTAGCACTCTTTTCTTTGCTCATGGTCTTAAGACAGAGAAAACCTATTGACATGATTTCCTACTGGCATTCTCATATTTACCATTTCTATGGAAGGCAGTGATCCCCACCACCACCACCACCCCATGGATCTGGAAGGATTTTTCAATGAGCTTTTTTAAAACAAACAAACACACACACACACACACACACACACACATTACTTTTATGTGGATTTTTATACTGACTAAATCTAAATCAAGTCTATGCATATTTTTAAGAGCATGTGGTTTGATTTCTGCACATTTGTTAAAGGTAGATGTGGTTTTGTGCTATTTTCTCCTTTCTAAAATGTATCAGAAGCCTCACAAATGTATGAATTTCAGAGTTAAGATGAGTTCCACTCTGCTGGCAGCCATAGGAGGTAAGAAATGCAAATCAAATACATTTCTTTCCTACATACTGAGAATGGTCTGAAGACATTTGATACAGTACTACTAATAAATCTAATGCCACAGAAACCTTGTCCTATATTACTTTATGCCATCTTTGGATGCAATATCTGAATGGGAGCAATATGGCTTAGACAGGAATACTTGAGAGATGTGATCTTTATAAATTCTTATAAAAATGGCACGATCTTCATCTTTTTAAAACCAATATTTGACTGAAAATCAGCCATCCACCAGCTGTCATACTTTTTTGAATGTTCTGGTACAGTTAGTCGCTTAGATGTATCAAAATAAAGGATGCTGCCAAAATTCAAAATGAAGTGGTTTGTGGGGGAAATCAATTATATTTGTAATACCCCATTGTATTGCATGTCTCTGTAGCTTTCTAAGAAACTTTATTATGTAGCCTTCCAATAAACAATGTTTAGCACTGAAACTTAAATTGATTACATATTTCTGTCTATGTTATGTGTCCATGCAGTCTGCATAGCTCTGTTATGCCCATTTTCAAACTGATTAATATAAACATTTGAAAGTAATATAAAATTATCTCCTGCTGCCACTTAGAACAAGGAACATAATGCCCTCTATGTGACACCAAAATAGATGTTCTCATACCATACTACATTGTTGCATCTCATCCATAAGCATGCACTATAATTTATAAATGCACAGTGAGGTTGTAAAAACGGTCAAAGTTAATCTGAGAGTTGACAGAGGAATCTGTAACTTGATGAGCAAATCCCAGTTTCTCTGGAGGCAAGTCACCCATAATTAATCAACCTGGGTATGTAGAAGAACATTCACATTTACATAGGAATCATGTGGCCCTCCAAATACTGTTAGCCTGAATCTCACAGCAGCCTTAGCCAGCCCCACCAATAGTAAGAAATACTAGAAGTTCCAGTTTAACAGTGTACAGAGGACTGCATGTTGCCCACCCTGGATGAAAATATGTTTTAATACATATTTTAGAGATTAACAAAACTAAATATACTTTCAAAACATGTTAAAGTGACACACTTTATAGACAGATTTAATCATCCCAAAATTACTTACTGATTCTTCATATTAAATTTTGACTTTATTCCTTTCATGACATACTGTGAAACATATGCTTGCTGTATTGTACTCCTTGGGAGCCATATGGGATAAAGATACAGCTAACTGATCACAAGCAATAAACAATATGGGAGAACCAAACTTTTTTTTTAAAAAAAGGAAAAGTCTCTGTTCAGTTGCAAAGCTTACCTCATGGCCTGTACTGTTGTAGTGATAATAAAGATAAAAACTGTAAAGTATTGTAAATTATAAAATGAAAATTGTAAAGCATTATAGAAATGAACAACTTTATTAACATGTTTCATTGTGTGCATCAGTAAGGAATAAATGTGGTTTATCACACATTAACCTCTGGCAATAAAGGAAAATCTTCATTATTAAGAGGCAGCAGGTTGTTCATCAGCTCAAGGCACATAGGTCTATGCAAGGGCATCTGAAAAATTAATTACGTAGCATTGTCAATAATTGTGTACACAAACGAACTGAAGCCAAAAGAGCAGTCTTTCATATCCACTTTAAACTCTGGTTCTGTGACCTAGACAGCTTCACAGAATTAAGAATAATGAGGAATTAATTTCATTGCAAAACCTGTTGATAAGATATTTCTCATGATATTACATCCACCGGAGGGAGATAAAGTAGGCCAGTGCTCAAAGGCCTGCCATCTGTAATTCTGGCCCCCTGCTGTCCATATGTTGGGTCTACATGTGCTGATTTTAGTCTGTAAACTTCTTAGGGAACCCACATATGAACTATCCTCCCCCTTTTTTATGTTAACAAAAGTATGTACAACAACCCGCTAAGATGGAAACAGATTGTTACAAACTGAGAGAGTCAAGAAATAAATACAGTTGTTGTTGTTCTGTACCTTCAAGATATTTCTGATGTATGGCGACCCTAAGGCAAGCTTATCACAGAGTTTTCTTGGCAGAATTTGTTCAGAGGGGGTTTCCCCTTGCCTTCCTCTGAAGCTGAGAGAGTCTGACTTGCCCGAGGTCACCTAGTGGGTTTCCATGGCTGAATGCAGATTTAGCTCTGGTCTTCTGGTGTCCCAGTCCAACACTCAAATGACAACACCATATTAACTGTCAAATTATATATGTATATATTATCCAGAAGTTTAAAAAGTCAGTTTCCAGTAATTCTTCAGAAATAGATTTTCAGCTTGTCACTTTGTTATTTATCACATTTGAAAGTCGGAATCTATATTCTCTTTTTTCTTTGCTTGTGCTCATAATGCAAGACAAGCTTCACCGAGCTGGTGAGAAATAGGCCAGTGACCCAACCTTCCTGGAAGTGGCTGTAACAACCCAGATTGGTTGTCTTTACAGGATAGGACCTTACTCTTTCAGGGTCTTCTCTGCCAGGTTTCTTTCACTTCCACCAGAGTAGGTAAGAGAGTCACCCAGATTTTATCCCTTCCCTGTCAGTTAGATGAATAAACTAATTAGGGCCCAACCAAGCGTGTGAAAGGAGAAGTTGGGGATGCTGAACATAGGTAGTATTTTGCCTCAATTTCTGCTAGAATGAGGAAGAGGAGACACTGGTTTGAAGTAGGAGGAGGAGAGGAAGAAATCATCACCACTGAAATACATGGTGCATACCTTCCAACTTTTCACAAATGAAAGTCAGAAACATGTGGTCAAATAACATCAGAGTTTAATAAACAATCCTAGATTTCAACTACCCCTCACTAAACCTGATGCAAACATTATTTACCCATTGCCAGAAGTATGAACCCCATTCTCCCCATGCAGCTGATGCCTAGTAAAGTAGGTTGTCTTTGGGTTTATTCACACTGTAAAAATAAACCAGGATGAACCCAGGTTGAATCTTCATTGTTCACATGCATCCCAAATGAGGGGTTGCCAAAAAACACATTTTATCTGGGATAATTGATATTGGGTTTTCCCCTGAGATTTTTTAAAAAGATCCACATAGTCAGTAGTGTGAATAACCAATACAATTACTTGGGATAAAATGCTGCATACCTTTAATGTGTTCTGAATGCATTTGCATTATCGACTGTATCTTTATTCTAAAGTGTGGGCAACCAAACTTGCAGTGATGCGCATCAATACAGTTCCATAGTGTGGAAAACAAACGTTGAGTGTGTGAGTGAGATGATTCCCATTGTCATGCTAAAAAAAAGACTTTTCAATAATCCCCTGTGTGTGTTGTGGGGGGAGGGGAGATTCACAATTGTGACAATAGTGTCACAGTCATGACTAAGTAGTGATTGTGAATATGGAATAGTTAGACATGAGTAAATCTAGATAATTGTTCTCCATTCTCTAAGTCATAATTTTGACCCTATTGCTACAATTATAACTTCTTCCCCACATACTTATTTTAATAAAAATGGTAAAGCATGGCCTGCCGGATGAGATCTGCCAAATATCCAACATAGGTGCGTTACAGACTGCCCCTTTGGGGCGGCCTGTACCTGCCCCTTTCCCCGATGGATCGGGACCTCATCTGCCACAGTGGCAGCCCTGAGTCCCCAATCCGCCACTTTTCCAGGCCACAGGAAGCGGCAGCCCTGAAGCCCCAATCTGCCACTTTTCCAGGCCATGGGAAGCCGCTTCCCCGCAGCCTGGAAAGGGGGTGTCCTTGGAGCTTCATGCCCCAAGGACACCCGACAGCGGCGGGAAAAGGAGAAAGGGGGCCGCTCGGTCCCTTTCTCCTTTGTGTCGCTGGCGCAGCTGTGTAAAGGCTGTGCCAGTGACACGAACCCAGGAAGGAGCTCCATTTCGGAGCGCCTTCCAGCACTGCGGAAAGGGTGCCCTTCTGCGGCGCCAGGACGTCACATCTGCGCCGCTCCGTTTGGAGGCGGCATGGCCATTATGTCCTAATGGCGGCACCCATGTAGAATGGGCGCCACCATTTTGTACATACTGTGTACGTACTAGGGTTGGGGGCATCTGAAAGAGTCGCCCCCAGGCAACCCTAGTGTGTACACAGTACGTACTAAAAGGCACATCTGGAAAGGGCCTTAGATAGCTTTTAAAAAGCGGTCAAGATGGATCTCTTCCAGCAGGCCTTCCCGGAATAGTCCCTAGCTACATATAGATTTCCCATACTTGGAGTATTCTGTATTTGTACAATCCCAGCCATGATGAGTTTGCCCACCGCTTTTGCACTATGATATCATGTGATTTTAATATAAATGCATTGATTTAAATATTTGAATTTTAATATTAGAATGGTTTAATTCCTTTTTAAGGGGGGGTTGTATATATATATGTATTATTGTTATCTCTGTACATCTCTATTATTTTAATTGTTGGAAGCCGCTTTGATTGTTTGGTTGTTGCTTTTTTACAAATAAGCGGGATATAAATAAAGGTTTTATATTATTATTATTATTATTATTATTATTATTATTATTATTATTAGCTGTTTGGGGGGAAGGAGGTCCATCCTGCTGGTATCAGAGCATGGCTGAATGATATTTCTATCAGCTTCAGGGGTCAAGAGCCAGATGAGGTCACCTGGGGACAAATAGACAGGTAGAAAGGAACAACGAGAAGCCACTCCCAGCTCAACTGCCCCAGTGCTGCAGCGAACAAATGCTGTGACCCTGAGGGTGCCTGCTGCCAGGTCCCAAATGGACTGCAGCAAGAAGTGGGAAAGATTTTCCCTTTTTTGGGCTACCTTAGGTGGCCCTGGCACAACCTTAGTGTAGCTGCCATGTGGGTTTGGGTGTACGTCATATAACAGCTACACACCTCAACCCGGGTGGAAGCTGGTCAGCCCATCTATTTTTAAGTATACTAAGTTAACTAAGGAGTTAAACACACTGGCAAAAAGAGCCAGCTTCCCAGTACTTTGGGGGCACGGCATCTGCACGCCATGTGCCTCGACTCTGCCCCCAAGCTGGCATCACACTATTCACCCAACCAGATGGTGGGCACGATATTGATGTTTTGGCAGCATGGCCTTTAGATACTGCATGCCGGTGAAATGCGGAAAAAACACAGCAGCAAATGCACCTTTTCCCCAGCTTTCTTCCTCTTCTTTTTACCAGGAATATGCCGGATCAGGGGCTCAGTGTGTGTTTGTTGTAGCCCCAATGTAGTGCCCTGATCCAGAGCTCAAAGGGGCATCCAGAAGCCACTTCTTCAGGACAATCTGTTTTGCCCCTAAGTAGGTGATGTAAAATATTGGCCATTGTTTATAATGGTTGGGTGGCAGTGCTACAAAACATTCTCAATTCCGTATGGCTTTTGCAATAACACATTGCAAAATAAATGCAAAGGGGGAAATAAAATGTCTCATCCTGCATGAGGATTAAGGAAAGATGTTACATGAGCAGACAGAAATGGAGAGAAACTGTTTTGATAGTAGATTGGCTTCCGTAAGGGTGTTCTGTCACCATCAGATAACAATTTACAGATAACAATATTCTCGTCCATCATAATCTGACCTAGCAGTTCAACAGCTAGGCTTTATGAATAGTTTCCTGATCAGTCTCAACTGGGCAGTAGGTTAGAATGTCATTCTACATTGCTTTTTTATCACAGTTTGGCAAAATTAACATCATTCCCTTCCAATATTGGAGATGACAAGAAATCTTAGTTTAAAGAAAGTCAGCTGCAAGAGAAAGCAAAAGTGACAGTGTTTCCCATCCCTAGTTGAAATAAAATATAATTTAAAGAAGTTATTAAATACATAGAACTTCTATCAGTTATGCACACACACATACACACCACTTCTGGAAGAAGAATTAATATGACAGCAGGGACTGCGGCAGCCATTCTGTAGAATAGCTGTTTGTGATATAAGAAACCAGCTGGTAATATATAGATGATCACCTCCTAGGCCATTGCTCAATGGGCAGATGTTGGTAGAAAAATAACCAGCAATCACCGGTGGCATTAATTGGTTCCCCTGATGTTTTTTTAATGCAGATGCCAAGCTTTGAATGGAATGTGGTGCCTCCCTTGGCAGTGCATATGTTGTAAAAAAGAAAGAAAGAAAGAAAGAAAGAAAGGGGAAAAGGAAAGCCTCCTGGCTGCAGTTTTTCATGGAGATATTCCAGCTCAGAAGCTTTGTTCTCTTTTCTCAAATTAATAGTAACAGACTGTAGTTCTAAGAGAATTTCATTCTGCATGTGCTCAGAGGTACTTTACTTTCTAGCCAGCTTGTAGGATCAAAGAGATAAAAGTCTGGTTCACATAAAGTATAATCCTATACTTATCTACTCAGAGGTAAATCCAATTGCTTTCAATGTGTCTTATCCCAAATAGACGTGCATAGAACAGCAGGCTTCATAGTATAAGAATCAGGTGCAAGCTAAAATATAAGGCATGTTATAGGGCCCTACACCAATGAATCTCAGGAGAAATTGATCTGTGAAGCTAATAAGGGGCAAAACAGACTGACAATTTGAGCTAGCTTGGGTGTGGTGTGAAGGTGTGGCAACCACATGCTACATGCCCTGACTCCACCCCAATCTGGTCTCACACCACTCACCCATCCAGATGGTGGACAGCATGGGAATGCTTATGTGGTGCAGCAACAAGATGCCACATGCCACATGAGCGAAGAACAGTTGTGGTGGCGGCGAAAGGGATGCCCTTTCCCTGATGCAAAAAGGAGCGACATTCCGCTACTCCTTTTTGCACTAGGAAAAGGCCAGATCGGGACCACAACATGCAGTGGCCGCAGCCCCAATCTGGCACTCAAAGGGGCAGCCAGAAGTCTCTCCTTCGGGTCACTCCTTTCATCCCAGAAACTACAATACAGAAGTGGCAAGTGTACTGAACAAAGTAGAGAGGAAGGGATGCAAGGAAGGTGGGAGTTAATATATATCAGTTATCAAGGTGGTCATTTTGAAAGAGAAGATAGAAAAGTGGTGAGAGGTTAGGGTGGGAACACAGGCATTAATTGGTAAGAATATATGATAAATTCTGCTGTTATTATTCTACTCATTTACCTAAGTATTTCTTATTCAGCCTAACTAGTGGATCCTCATACTCATATAAGAAGCTCTGTTTCTGTTTTTTCCCCTATATTGTATAGCTTGAACCCACATTAATTGGATTTGAGCATTCTGACTTACCACAAATAGATATAGATATGTAAAATATTTCAACATTTATTTATTCATTTAAAAGTCTGTAAATTCCAAAACATAGTTCAGTATGGATGGCACTGTTTTCATATTCATTTATATGGTAGCTTGAGTTGGGTAAATTTTACCAATAAACATGCAAATCTGGGACAGCAGATTAGTGCTCAAACACTGAGAGCTATCCAGCTACAAGGCTTAGGTGAAGCTGGAACCTATCATAGAGGAGGATACCATATCCATGTGGAGATCACCAAAACCACACATCTTTTAAAAATGTGGTCCTTAACAGCTGCTGTTTCACACAATTATGAGATCTTGACTGAATATGGAAAACTTTTCATGCAACATGGTGAGCCAAAAGATTTCTTGAAAACAGAATTCTACATTCCAACACATGATGAAAGGTAGAATACAAATCAAATCAAGCCATGCTCTAAATATAACAACAACTGTATAATGCTACAAGAATAGCCTTGGACTATACCTTGTGAAATCTGATAATCCAAAGGAGAATGGGACTAAGCAGAAGTCCCACTGAATCTGGGAGAGATGTTGTTGAAAACCTGCATAGGTTTTGATCATTTCCATGAATAGCAGAAATAAATTCATATTTATGGAATAACTTGCTGCTTGGAGAATGAGTCCTTCTGCCTCGGAGAGTCTCCTTTGGGTTTTTTTTTTAAAACAGAGGCTGGATGACCATCTGTAACAGGTGCTTTGGTTGTGTGTTCCTGCATGGCAGTGGGTTTAACTAGTTGACCATGGTGGCCTCTTCCAACTCTATGATTCTACAATTCTAAGAAAACAAAGAAGATTTCTATACTTGCCTACATTGCTGCTAATACATCCCTGAAACGTTGCTCAAAGGTGGAGGAAGTGTGTGTGTCTGGAAGCCAGGCGCGCTTCCTCAATCATCAGGGAATCGGCACTTCCTCCTTTGCATCCTTGAATCATTCCTGGGGAGCGAATTTCCTATGAAAACAAAGTATGAGTTCATAGAAAATCTGCTCCGTTTGCAACAATTCAGGGATGCAAAGGAGGGAACAACGATTCCCTGACGATTGAGGAAGCGTGCTGGGCAGTGATGCAGGCAGGTAATGGAAATCTTCAAAGCTAACACAGTTGCATAATTCACATAATTTTTTTTAGTGTCCATCCTTTTTACAGGTACTTTATTTTATTTTACTTGACATGATTCCTCCTTCTCTTCCTCCTCCCCCTCTCCCTCTTCCACTTCCTCTTCCTCTTCCAAAGATGGTATTGCATATAATACATATCCTTCTTTGTCAAGCTATAAACATATCCTTTAACTACAAGATAACATTTCCAAATTTTACTTCAACAGATTCAACCAAAATTTTACAAAATGAGAATGTGAACAAGTTTTCCATTTCTCAGGTAGTTTGAAGGTTATATGTTATTTGGAAGGGAAATGTAAGGAGGAGGAAAAGCTGCTGGATATTGAAGTCACAAGTCTTCTGCATTTAGTCACAGTCTTAAGATGAAGTGTCGAAGATGTTGGCAGATTTTTATGCTTCTGTCTTATACTTGGGAGTGAGCTACATTAAACCCAGTGAGACTTAGGGCCGAAACAGATGGCCCTGAAAGTCCATCTTAATGAACTTGGGGCTGTGGCGTTTAGATAAGCCATGTCCCTGAATCACCCAGAAGCCGCTCCGGTAATTACATGCTTCTGGGTGACTTGGGGGCATGGCATTCAGATGCCACTCACTCTAGAGCCTGTGAAAAGCCAGCTCTAGAGGCAAAGGGGCAGCTTTTTTCTACCCCAAAGAGAAGCTGACTTTTCTGCTCCTATTTGGGACAGAAGCTGGCTGGATTGCGGCTACAGTGTGTGGTTGCTGCAGCCCCAATCTAGCTCTCTCAGGGGCAGCATCACGCTGCCCCTTTGGGGCCATCTGTTTCACCCCGTACTTCTGTATAGACATGTATAGAATTTCACTTTTAATTGGATTACACTGTACTATCAAGGCTAATATCTGAGGACTTTAGTCCACTTTTTGAAGCTAAAAGACCTGATCCATAACATTTGGAATGCTGTGTGGATTTCACTTCCATTTATCATTCAGATTTCTGATTTTTCTAATTTTTGCAAAGAAAATGTTCCAAAATGCATATAAAACATATATTTAAAATACAATACATTTAGAAACATTTGTGTGTGTGCGGGGGGGGGGGGATATGTTTTTAAATGCATGGTTGTGAGAGGCATATTTCACACTTTGTCACACCTAGAATAGCCCTACTGAAACAAAGAGAGAAGGGAGTTAGTCATGAAAACAGTAAGCCTTAACTCTAAGTAGTGGGAACTATTCCAATAAAGGCTTCTCCAGACTGGCTTTGCAAAGTAGCAGCTTGGGTTTTTGCTGGATTTTGGAACAGAAACATCTATTGCTGTTTCCAGGGGAAAGGTCTGGGAAAATGGAAATGGAAATGACTACTTAACAGCATAAGAGTTATGTCAACAAACAACACAATAATGTAGCTTTGTTAACAACCATTTTGTACTGATGATGTTTATCAAAGAAAAGCACTGTTGCCCTTTTAAACTTTTTATTCCATGCAATCTTTTTTTAAAAAAGCATTCTTTCACTGTCCTCCAAAAGCCTTGCATGCCCACGGAAAGCCAAATTCCCCACTGAACAGCTCTGCTTAATCAGCTGATGCGTGAAGCATTTATTCCACCCCATTTCTGCCTATCGTTCACCGTCATGCCTTCTCCCCTTCTAAGCCCCACAGCCAACCAACACTCCTACAGCATTCTCCACCATTATCTACTCTCATGCTGTATACTGCTGTTTCGTTTCTTCCCTCCCCCCTTTAATTTAATAAAAATGAGTGCTTGGACTGATTTGCATATTCATAGAGCACTTGATTAATTATTGATGAGAGGGCCTGGGGCAGGTGGTTGAGAATAAAAAACATTTAGCAGAGAGCAGAGTGGAAAGAACAGATCCCTGGGATGGTCGGTATCCATGAGGGGATTCAGCTACTGAAAAGGAGGGGGAGAGTGAGAGGATGGGCAGACTCAGAACTGAATGTCACAGGCAGAATGTAATTTTACCGATTTAAATATTTAATCATGTTCCAGGAATCGGCAGTATTTCAGTCCCAGGGGCTGTCTATGAAGCTCTAAGCTGGGAAAATGGAAGGCACTACTCCTAGTTTGGAAGAGATGGAGATATAAAGGTGACACAGGGTCATAATTAGATC
>NC_056524.1:39053196-39084772 GCF_019175285.1 Sceloporus undulatus
GAAGAAGAAGAAGAAGAAGAAGAAGAAGAAGAAGAAGAAGAAGAAGAAGAGCTACTTTGATTTTGTTATTGTTGTTTCTGGTGCTGCTACTTTCCATCAGAAATACATGTTCAAATAGTGAGACTCTTTCGCCAAACAAATGGTATGGAAAGAGAATATGATTTTTGGTTGGTTTTTTTGTTTCTTTGTTTGTTTTTTTCCCTTGTTCTGTTTTGTTTTTGGCCAAGTCCTGAACAGTGTTCATGGGCAGTGAGGCGACTCTCCCCACACTTCATTGTAAAGGCTTCTTGGGATTGTGAGGATTATAGGGCATATTTCATAGGAAGCAAAAGAAGTTGCCTTATATTGCATGATAACATAGTTCCATCTACTCCAAAACTGTCACTGGCCTTTTTGAACAGTGTTTTTCCTATTCCACTGATATTTGCCAGTGATCTCTCACCAAAGAACTAATGAGATATGATCAGAGATATGAAAGTATCTTGTTTTCTTAGTGAGTTAAATGGAGATTGTGTGTGTGTGTGTCATCCATCTATAGTTATATCTATATTGTAGCAACAAGTAGGACCAAAATTATGCTTTTGCTTGTAATGACCATGGTAGCAATTCTTTTACTGTTATTATTGTGTGTGTGTATTCTGATTCAGTCTAAGTAATAGGAAGGAAAGAGTGAATGACTGCATGGATGGCGATCTTCTGCTGCCTCTTTGTGCAGTGAGCAGCAAGCAAGGAGTGGATGAGGATAATGAGACAGGTAGCAACAAGGGAAGACAGACAAAAGTGGAGGACAGATTGAAAACATGATCATTATTAGAAACTCCAGTTATTTAGATATTTGAAAAGGGGATTTCAGTGGGGATTGAAACCCTACTGTCCCAGAGTCCAATACTCAAACTTCTACACAACACTGTAGTAATGAGAAATGATGAGTTACCTGTCTGGACTGTAATAACAATAACTGTGACCTGGGTTGTTATGCATGCAAAACATATATGGCCTGATGTGATTATTTCCCATACTGCACAGTTGATTTTAAAGCCATTCTAAATGCTTTGATTTTAAAATTCTGTATATTGTTGATGTTACTAATCTAGAAGTAAAGTCTAGATTAGTAACATCAACAATATACAGAATTTTAGGGTTGCTTTACACAGGGTTCAGTATGAATCTAACCCTAGGAATAATTCTCACCTGTTTCTGAACTTGAATACTCATAATGCTTGAATCGGAAGAATTTTGAATTATTTCTATTTATGGTGACACCTACAAGCCTGTTGGAGGGGACACAGAGATCTATAATAGCAAGTTTTATCCCCTCCTGAGATGTTTTATGGTTTATTTATGAATAGGCTCTGCAGTTAAAATTGAAATAACATTTAACAATAGCCCAAGGGAAATACTGACCATTCATTTCCATTTACCAATGTGAGGTTGTGTATTAATAAATAACCATATTATGCATTATGGAACAGAGAGGAATCGTTAGATGACTGTCTATTTAGTTATTAATACTTAACAATTTAGAATTAAATGGTAGATTTCTTGTTGCAGCCCCAGCAGTGAAAATGCAGAGAGGAGTACTAATCGGTTTTCTATAGCTAGTATCCTGTTCGAGTTCCCACAATGCTGCTCAGAAGAGTTGTTTGAGGCCAAGACTGGAAGAGCTACTTCAGGCCTGAAGAAAGTAGCAGTGATGGTTTTTCCACTGTGTATCTCTTTGGATGTACTTTCCTCCTATCAAATGTCTATCTTAATTTCTTCCATATGGTGCTTCTACATAATTCTTGCAAAAATACTGAAACTTCAGTTGCCTTTCCCAGGATAAAATGGAGTTATTTGGGCAGATTCTGAACCATGTCTCATCAAGTGATGAGTGAGAAATTGGGTTTCAATTCATTTTAGAACCAAATATATCCAATTCACACCTGCCTGAGCTAATCCACAAACCCAACCGGGATTTGCAGTTGGATAGTCACAATATTTTTAAGCTTTCAGTGTGGTTCAGTGGGTGAAGAACTATATTTATGGAAAATGGGCATGGAAAAATTTGTACATTTAAAAAATCACACGTGTTAGGGATATATCACAATCAGATGTGCACATGTATAGGAATGAGCTTTGAGGTGAAAACTGGACAACCTACATGCATTTGAATTTGCTGATCTGCACATCTCTAAATATGCCATAATTATGAGGGGACTTCTAGAGAAACAGCAACATATAGCAGAAAATCTTGCAGGTTAAATCTCTACATTTGGATTTTCATATGAAGTATTCATATGAAGTATTTGTATATGAAGTTCTGTGGAAGTATTTTAAAAATGAGCAAAGGGGTATTCTTATAAGATCATTAAAATTTTCTTAAAAGCTCATTGAACTCATTGCCCAGTTTCCTTGTTAAAGCTTGCTGTGACTTTAGTTGGTCAGATTCGATGGGAAGGTATCACTTTAAATTGTATTATTGTGAGTTTTTATAGCTATACTTGTACAATTAGCTTGCTGGGATTCAGGAATTCAGGGTAGACATGTAAAAAATATCTACTAATTTTCTAAGCAAATTAACTCATAGAAACACCCAACAAGACAATGGTCAACAGTGCTGAGACATTTTATGTTGGAGGGCTTTTTGTGAAAAATACATTCATAGAAAAATGTTGTATTCATATAAACTGCTAAAAAACCCTGCAGAAAACAGTTATCATTAAAATACACTTTTTTTTAGCCAACATGGTATAGTGGTTTGAGTGCTAAGCTATAACTTTGGAGACCAAGGTTTGAATCCCAACATGACCATGGAAGCCTACTAGGTGGCCCTGGGAAGTCATACTTCTCGCAGCATCAAAGAGAGGCAAAAAAAAAACCCTCTGAACAAATCTTGCCACCAAAATCCTGTGATAGGTTCACATTAGGATTACCATAAATCAGAAACAACCTGAAGGCATAAAACTACTGCAACACTTTTTGTTGCAAAAAAAATGATCTAGCTAAAGTTCCCTCTGCACATTTCAAGAAGTATGGTTCTGCTAACAGAAACATTAACTCCATGTTGAGTTTGCAGCACCTCTTATGCAACACATATAATTGGCCACATGCCTTAAGGTTTCTACTCCATAACCAAAATCCTAAATCAGGTTTAAATATTGTAAATCTCTGCATGCAGAGTTATTCATTGATTGTGCTACAGATTGTGCAGTCTTTTTAATGAATGGCATTACTGAGCAATGACATGAGCAAGGGCACCACAGGCTTAACTTAAATGTGGGCATTGTATGTGAGACATAATTGCCCAAATGCTTCCACAGGGGAATTTGCAAATGCATTAAGCATCAAGAGGGTCTGGTGTCTGTGTTTCCTGTTCTTGCTCTATATGGCAAAGTTAAGTAATGCCCCATATCAGGGCATGAAGTGATAAGTAGAACAGAAAATATGGCCCCAGGCTACTAGTTTCACCAGCAACCTTGTGTTCAAGCTAGCAAATGCTTCCATCTTCACACAGGATAGAAAGAAAGTCACAGAGAGTTCCGGTCCTCTGCAGATTAACATATTACTAGAGCATGGGGAAATTACTTTTTGAACTACAACTCCTAGTCTCTCAAGTAAAAATGACTTGGAGGTAATGCTTTCAAACCCTGCACACCATATCACCTGCAGTAAAAGGTTTTCCATCCAAATGATAAGCTTTTATCCATCTTTCTTTGAATTTATATTTTTCTAGTTCCCTTGCAATCTAATATCCAAGAATATACACAGCTATCACCCCAGCTCTGTGGTTGTTTCCTTTCCTGTTCTCATGACCCCTCTGTTCTGGGTACAATCCCCTGCTGTCAGATACAAGGCATCAGTTTCCAGTCCCCCTGTGGCACTGAAGGATTTAGAGTCAACAACTCCTGCACATATCCACACACATCCATGCACAGATGTCTGGCAACCAGGGTCCATTAGGGCAGGGAAGAGCTATGTCAACAGTCTGCTGACATTTGGATGTTGCAAAGATTCCACTGACACAAACCTCTGTGCGCTGATTTGTTGTAAACATGTCAGAGAAGGCTGTGAAGATATCGCCAGCCTTTGCCCCCTTCAGACTGCCAGATCATTGCAAAAGAGAATAGCAAAAAAATAAGCTTCAAGCTTCGCCCATCAAAACACCTTAGTGTCCTGCTGCTGTGTCTGATTCTCCACAAGATGGTGTCTCTTCTTCAGCAATTGCATCTCGCAAACCCCACAAATCTTTGCAAAAGCTCTGGAAAGCTTCTGTGTCAGAACAAGAGCCCATTCCATAGTTACATTTCTGTAATTGTTGGTCTATAAAAAATAAATCTGAATGGAATAGGTTTTCCACAAAACTGCCCCTTTTTTTGCCCCCACTTCCGTTCAGGTGTATGGGAAATTTACAATTGCATAGGAAACTTCAAAGTGAAGCACTGAAAGCTGGGATGTGATTATACCATTTTCTGTTAACACAAATCCAAGCACCATTGAAAACACCCAAGGGAAATGTAAAGTTATCCAGGATGAAAGGAATGACCTCGTAGATTGGAAAAACAGACATGACTGTGAAATTCAACAGTGTGAACTGTGATGTTCTTTAGATTAACATGCGTTCTTTGGTGGGAAATCAATAGTTAGAAAGGAATAGAAAGTAAAATCTTGTGGCTACTTGTGAATATAGAAGGCCTGTAGTAATTTTATTCTGAAGACTATGATAATGTATTTTTATCATATGGGACAAAAAAACTGGCATGAACACAGACCAGCAGTACCACCAAGGCAACTCCCCGTGGTGATGGCTACCAATTACACTGAAAGCAAATTCATTGTGCCAGCAAACTGTAATGTGTTTGCTAAGCATGCAAGCAAGCAAGCAAACAAACAAAAGTAAAGTCGAAGGCTTTCATGGCCAGCATCCATAGTTTTTTGTGGGTTTTTTGGGCTATGTGGCCATGTTCTAGCAGAGTTTCTTACTGATGTTTCGCCAACATCTATGACTGGCATCTTGGGTAACCAAACATCAGAAAGAAACTCTGCTAGAACATGGCCACATAGCCAGAAAAACCCACAAAAAACTAAACAAACAAAACTTGAAAAAAATATTGACGCAACCCATAAGAAAAGGAAGAACTTCACACATAGAAGCATTTCATCAGGAAAAGGATCAACTGCTGTGAGATTTTTCATATTTTATGTTTGCATAGACAAAATTGATTTTTCTCCTAACAGTCTGGAGTTTTGTTTTTTGTTTTTACTCCTTCCCCAAAACCCCAAAGTTTTCCCCCCCCCCCAAAAATCCCCCCCCCCCAAAAAAATAAAGCTCCTGAAGTGTGAAAAAACAGCAGAAATGAACAGAAACTCTCATAATTTCATCCACTAGAAATAAAATGTTTCAAATTACTTCTTCTTGCACACAAGAATGGAATAGTCACAGTATTGCATCCTGAATGATTGAAAATAATATTAACATTTTCTTCTTTCAGACTACACAGAGTAAATTCTTAGAAACCCCAGCATTTTCTGGCCAATTAATTCCTTCTGAACATTAAAGGCTATGTCATGTGTTGTGCTTCAGCTTCATCTACCTTTAAGTGTCAGGATCAGAGTTCATCAGAATTCCTGCTATACTTGCTAATCAATTATGATATATTTGCTTTGCTTTGTTCTACTGGATGATGGGTTATGCCATTCTTTTAGTGTTGCTGGGTGGAAGGAATGTTTATCTTTTGAAGTTGGATAATGATCAGGTATGAAGGTGAGGTATTATGCATAGGGAGCTGCTAGGATCAGTGCCATGGTAATGACTCCTTGGGAAAGGGATGTTTTGGAATAGGAGCAAATGGTGTTTGAGCATGCAAAAAGGTTTGGATTGTTCTTTGCTTTTAATGTACTGTGTAACCAAAATTGTTTTAGACCTAACAACATTGCCATGCTGTGAACTAATTTAATTTTCTGAATAAAGCTATCTGTTTTCACCCTGTGCTTATGTTTCTGAATTAAGGTCAGCTAGTACATGGCACTATGTAATTACAGACAAGGAGATAATTTTGAGGGCACCACACCCTAGCTTCACCCCATAAAAGAAATTATCTTTTCTACATGGCTAACATTGTGGGGTGGGGAATCCCATGACAACTATTTTTTAAAACACCCTTCATAGGTGTTTGGAGTTAGCGATTTTGAGGAAGTGTAGGAAGCACACACTCTTAGCCCCAGAAAACTCCATGATGGGGTCACCTCAGGATTCCCATAAATTGAAAATGACTTGAAGGCACACACAAACACATGCAGACAAACAGAAAGAAATGGAATAAACCTCTGCACTCAACTTTAAAAGACATTCTCCTCCTATCCACCTTGTTATTGCCTGAACACTCACAACAGATTATGAGGCAGCAGCACAAGGTACAGCATGAACCAACAATTGAACCATGTGATATTGCACTCCTTAATTTAGTCAGGCTATTGTTATTTCCCATCAAGTAGACTTCGACTAAAACTGGGAACCATGGCTTCTTTGCTCAAGTCTATCTACCGGCAGCTATATCCCATAACAAAAAAGGAAGTGTAATGGTTCAAAAGGATTGAAAATTTTCCTTATTCTGCTATGATTGTAATGCCACATATTTAAATGTTAGCCATTTTAAGGTATTAATTATGAGAAATTCTGTGTTACTCTTTGCTTAAATGCTCTCATGAAGAACCCTTGTCACCCTTTTCAAGTACATGCCCCAATATTTCTGTCAGAACATAACACTCTAACAACAATTTGCAACTAAGAAAAAGGTTCCAAGACACATTTCTTCACTTTTAGTGTGTCTACCTGTCAACATGTTATCTACCTGCTTAGGCAAAGCAGGGGAACTTGTAGAAAGGGTCTAAATCCCACTTGACTGAAGCCCAGTTTGAAAATGCATCCAATGAAAAATGGGGTTGGAGTTTTCAAGTGGGACAAAATTGCATGTTGAGTTCCTCACCGTTCAAAGTTTTACTCTTCTGTGATACATGTAGCAATTTATGGTAATCATGTGATATGACTATAGGATTCTTCCTTATATTATAGACATAAACAGGAGAAATGTTGGTAGTTGTGCAGTCTTCCTCATTAAATATGGTTGTATGAAGGCATTCATCAGTTCTTTCCAACCATTGGAGGAAGAGGATCTCTAATCCTAGTTTTGTAATATTTAAAGTTCTGAAGCTGAACCATTTGGGATATACTCTTTGGCTTCTTGGAAAGAGTTTCTGATTCAAAATAACCATTAGAACAGAATAATAAATACTCCTGTTAAAAGTTAAGCCAGGCTGTATTTAATAACTGTTCATCCAGATAATATCATAAATTGTTGCTCACATAGGATACAATCTCCTAGTCATTTATTATAAATTCCGAATTCGGAATTTATCTTCAGTTTCTAAGCACCTTTTCTGTTGTTGTTGTTGTTGTTGTTGTTGTTGTTGTTCTTGCTGCTGCTGTTTTAAGAAGACCAAATAGCACCAAACATTTATATTTCAGAGTTGCACTGGTATGGTGCGGGATCTAGAATGTGTGCATACATATTTCTTATTTTAAGATAGTTTTCAGCTTTCCATAACTAACATGACGTGGGATAGAATCATAGAATCATAGAATAATAGAGTTGGAAGAGACCGCAAGGGCCATCCAGTCCAACCCCCTGCCATGCAGGAAATCCAAATCAAAGCATCCCCAACAGATGGCCATCCAGCCTCTGTTTAAAGACCTCCAAGGAAGGAGATTCAACTACAGATTTTGAATGAAATTCCAAAAATGCAACGTTCTTCCTTGGAGTACATTCTGTTTCATTTATTTTAAAGTAATTTAGTATTCATGAAAGGAATGGTTGATATATATCATCAGTAAAACAGTTCCTATCTCATTTAGCACAATGAAAACGGGATGGGCAGGGAGAAGAAAAAAAGCAGGTTAAGATGCCAGTTTCTAGAATGCTTCAAGTTATACCTGATGGAGTAGCTGTAGCTATGTGACAGCTGAAGAAGGGCCAAAGGCCACTGCTCTCTTAGCATTAGCAAAGCCTTCCCCTCAAAGTGTCAATCTTGGTAGAATGGCTGATATTATATGATATATAATGAAAGAGAGTGAAATAGCCTGTCTGCACAGACCAGGATATTCTGGAGACAGCTGCCCTGACCTGCCCCCATTACCTGGCCCTCCATTTCAGCGCCTATTGGATGCTGATGGTAATATCTAGAGCCCAATATTCCTGAAGCCCTCTACTACCTTTCTGACCTCAGAAGTGAGTGGCCCATGGTGCCAACCCATGACTCAGTGGAGTGCTCATAGAGACAGCTGCATTGACACAAAAATGCAGGTCTCCAGATCTTCCCATATATATTATGTACAGTTCTGGCTGTTATGTATTAGAATAGGCTGCATGCCAGTGACGCAATATCTCTTCTGATCATCATCTGGAAAGGAACTCTCAAGAAAAGCAGAGAGTATTTTAGTGTGCTGGGAAATGGTCCATGTGAGAAAATTGGCCCCTGGCTCCTACCTAGTTGTTGATTCTTGGGTTTCATTATGGCCACTTGTAGTAGCATATAGTAGCATCTGTTTGTGAGTGCATCACTGAATTAAGGGGTTATTCTTAGCTCAAGTTATGTTCAACATTTCTTCTAGTCCTTGCACATAGAAATGAAAAATAGTTTACTATTCTTCTGGGATTATTTATAATAATCAGTACAATGGAGTTTATTAAAATAGTATATGTATTTATACTGATTCATCATTAGGGACAGAATTTGATCAATGTTGCTGGAGATAAGGATATATTTGATTATTTACTTTTAGGATGACTTTTATCCTATTGTTCTTTAGTACAATAAGTAATAAACCAAATTATTGATTAAAAGTTCCTACTTTCCACCCCAAGAATGAGTTACCACTTTCTACTATTTTCTCAATAAGGCACTATCATGAAGCTTTGGTCATATGCAAATTTATTTAAATTCAATCAGTTTAATCAGTTACAATAAAGATGACAAACCACTGGCAATTATTTAATCAGAAGGCAGCCTTCATAAACTGCTTGTGGTCATGCACAATGGTTATATGGTAGGCATTCATTGTAGAGTTGGCAGGTAAAATAAGGGATAGGCTCCTATATCTTTAATGGTTGTGTTGGACAGGCAATTTTAGTTGGTAGTTTCTTCTATGACGAGCAAAACCTGCTGAAATTCTCTCTTCTACAAAATTATCAAAGGTAGAGGAACCCTAGGCTTGTCTACAGCAGTGAAAAATACCATACTCACCCCAAGGCCAGTGCTGGAAGTCTTCACAATGTACAACTGCTTTTGGATCCATGGTTTTTGGCCCTTACCCTGACTTTGTCTGGAAGCAAGCAAAGTCAGGGAAAACTGAGTGCCTCTGGTTCTTTTGGTTGTGTGAACAGCTGGTTCCATCTGGTTGGCTCAGTTGTGCACATGCCAAGAGCCATGCCATGGCATCCCCCTTAACCTGCAACTCCCTTGGAGTTTCCTCTACCACTTCCTCACTGGCCAAGGAGCTCCCTTGTGATTTCACTTCTGTTAAGGTCAGAATGAGATGCCTGTTAAGGTCAGAATGAGTTGTCTGTGTGATCAGTGAGATAGGGTAGAGCAACCACTCCTAGATTGCATGGCTGGATGTCCAGGAGGTGTCCAACCATTCCATCTTGCTCTTCTCATTAAATCACATGGCTGAATGCCTCCTGGAAACATCATAACCAGTGATCTATCCCTCCTTATTGATCACAAAAGTGCATTATTCTGAACTCAGCAGAAGTGGTGATATACTAGGCAGGCTTTACATGGAGCGTCTGCTTGTGAGGAAGCAGTAGTGGTGGCAGCTCTGAAAACAGGCTTCCACCACCATTTCTTCAATAGCTGAAGTTCCCTGAGAAAGCCTGCCTGGCACACCATTGCTTCAGCTGAGGTCAGAATGGGGCTGTTCTATCCCCCCGCTTATTAATCATATGGTGGAACATGCTGTTCTGACTTCAGCAGAAACAATGGGCAGGCACTCACAGGGTGCTCCAGCCTGTGAGGAAGTGCACTGAGGGGACCAATGCAGTGTTGGCTTGACTGGCCTGTGTGCACAACAATATGATGTGATGCTTGAGTCAGCCCAGTACCTGTAGTCACTTTCATGGTCGGTCGAAGGTCAGTTTGGTGCATAATACTTCAGACTGGCCCTAGATTAAGCCACCAGTGTAGTTGCACCAATTGTCTCTTATTCTGTGTATCAACCCTAATTCAGAGCAATAGAAAACCATGCCTTTGGCATAATGGTAACATAGGTCCAAAACACACTGCAGAAATAATTTAGTTTGAGACTGCTTTAACTGCCCTGGCTGAATGCTAGGGAATCCCAGAAAACTGTAGTTTATTGTGGCACAAGATCTCTTACAGAGAAGGCGAAATGTCTCACAAAACGACAGTTCCCAGAATTCTCTAGCATTGATCCAGGGTAGTTAAAGTGGTCTCAAACTGGATTATTTCTGCAGTGTGTTTGCCACCATATTCAGGGTTGTGGTACTCATCATGGCACTTCCCATAGCCATACCACTAAGGAGAGTCAAAAACTACAGGAAACCTGTTAATCCATGTCCAAACTGTACCTCTAGTAGAATTTTCAAATCTCAGCCAGTGGCAGGTCTTCTGCAAAGCTAAGGAGTCTTAATTGTCCAAGACATCCCAAAAACAGCAAGGATATCCATTATGAGATACTGGAGATAAAAACCTAATAGAAGATAAGTGGTTTGTTTCCTCTGAGGGAAAACATCTATTTCTGGTAATGGGGAAAAGATTTAAAATGTATCACTGCATCCTTGACTATCTCTACTTATTCTGTCTTTCTCTGGCTCTGATTGTCCGCTTATTGTATGAAATGTTTTGACTTTAGAATTCATGCATTAATCCAGCTATTCCTTTTTTTATTATTGTGGGGAAAGCCTAACAGGATGGTGGTTTCATTTATTTATCAATGACAAAGAAGTAAAATGCAAAGGTTAGCTGTAACAGCTGGACTTTAGAAATGCCTGTGTACTAGAATAATTGTGATGACTGGCAGGGATAGTTCCAAATTCCATAAACAGCTTGCTGTGTAAAGAATGTGAAAATCCTGTGAACTCTGTAAGTATGTAGGTAAATGGGTCATCCTTGCTCTACTAGACCTAGATGTTTGCTGTATTATCTGCTGTTTGATCTTACGCATTTTTCACTCAGAAAAAAGCTCTGCAGTGTGGCCTTAAAGTGCATGCTGGAAAATATTAGAAATTTTAAAAATACCTTTTGCGTATTTTTGCTTTTCCTTTTTATATTCTCTTTCTTTAATCTTGTTTGTTTTTGTTTCCTCTTTCTAATGCTGTCATTCACGTTATAGGTTTGCCACTTTTTGTCTTTCTGCCCCCACCATTTCTTCTTCCTCCTTTTCCTCCTTTAATCACTGACATACAGGATTTTTAAGACTGTTTGGCTCATCTATCTCATTGTCTGCCTCCCACTGAGTAGCCAATATGGCATGCTTCCGAGGAAGGCATGCACATGGCTTGCAATTGTGAAATGCTGTTCAGAAGAAGAAGAAGAAGAAGAAGGGGGAGTAACAAAGACCTCTTCCTAATCTTTAAATGGCATTTGATGCCCTGAAGCCTGGGAGTGAATTTGATTCCCTTTATCATCCATTTAGACTACAATGTTGTTAATGGTTATGAAATTATTCAACTGCTGCATTTAAGTTGATAGGCTCCAGTAGTACTGGATTCCGCTACTTAACCAACACTGGGAGAAGACATATTTCTTTGTGTTTGTTCTATATTGAATGCCTGTTAATATAGTCATCCTTTCCACTTCTGCACTGTGTATGTGCTAGTGATTAGGGATGTGAAAAACAGATCTCATTTTGCTGCAGTTTTCTTCCAATTCCACCTGTATTCTTGTCATACTTTTTCTATATCCAGTTCTGGGGGGTAGGTATTCTCCTATTATCTATACAGAGATGTTTTGCACACATTTTCCATATCAATTTTTCTCTAACATATGTATATTTTAACACTCCCCCCCCCCATATGCACTTTGGATGCATTTTAAGGTGTGTTTGAGGATGTTTTTCATTTATGTAAATTAACTATGTAACTTCAAATGAACTGTCCACTCATGGCAACCTCATTAATTTCGTAGGTTTTCTTACAGAAGGAATACTCATAGGTGGAGTTTCACTGCCCTTTCCTCTGAATGCAGCCTACAACACATGATATTCTCTGATAGACTCAGTTCCGAGTAGCAACCAGGCCTGACCCTGTTTAGCTTCCAAGATCACATGTGATCTTATGTATTTAGGGTACTTAAGCCATTTTCCCCCAGTTGCATGCAATTATTAGTCATTTACATTTTTTTAAATTTGGTCATTTTATTTCTGAGGCAAGTCATTCTAAAAACGTTTTGATCCATTTTTAAAGGTTTTCATTCTCCTTAGATCTGCATTGAACTTGGCGTACCATGAACTTATGGTATTCTTCATCCATACTTTATCCTCATAACAACCCTGTGAGGTAGGTCAGGTTGAGAGTGACTGGTCTGAAACCACTGGACCAAAAACCACAAATGAATTTCATGTACTGCATTCAGATCTGGGCACCTCTTTTGAAAAGTCATATAGGCAAGTTTGAGCAGGTTCTGTGGGGACTAGAACTTAAATTTTCCAATTTAACCTGTGCACCACATTGTCTCTCTTAATATAAACATCAAGGTGATTAGTAGCATTGTAAAAAAAAAGTGTGTTCCCTTCATTCTGAAAAGCATTCCTTCTTCATTCTAAGAAGATGGAGCCTTCTTCAACACAACAATCATCTATACAGTTGGCTCTCCATATCTACAGATTCTTTTTCCATGGATTCAGTCATTCATGGCTTGAAAATATCTTTTAAAATATATAAGTTCATAAAACTAACCTTGATTTTGCCATTTTATATAAGAGACACCATTTTACTATGTCATTGCATTTACTGAGACATGTGCGTCAATGGATTTTGGTATCCATGGGGGGTCCTGGAACTAAACCACAGTAGACACCAAGGACCCACTGTACAAACAGTAAAGACACTGTTTGTGTGTGTGTGTGGGTGGGTGGGTTTTTTGGGCTATGTGGCCATGTTCTATAAGAGTTTATGCCTGATGTTTCACAAGCATCTGTGGCTGGCATCTTCAGGTGATCATTGTTTGCTGGGAAAGCCTTTGAGCCTGAGTGGTTTCTCATTTGCATTTGCTGAGTCCTGGTTTTGGTGTCCTTCAGGCCTGGTAGCCAAACTTTATTTACTTCTTCTTTCCTGTTGAAGTTGTCCAAGTGTTTGTAGATTTCAAAGGAAGGAACACTGACGTTCTTGTATATCCTAGTCATCCGCAAACTGAACTGACGTTCTTTCTGCTGTTGGGAACTGGTTAGTTCATGATGGAGACACTACCATGCTACATTGGCTAAACATTGCATCTGCACCCTGGTCTGTAATACTACATGTCAGATGTCCCCTCCTATCTAGAAATAGCCACATTTACTAATGATGGATAAGAATTATCTTTAAGATTGTGAAAAAAGCTATCCATTATACTCCTTTATTCTGAATAGAAGACATAAGTGTGAATTAGAATTTGTTGTTTCAAATTGCTCTTGATTGGCTTCTTATTTGGGCAAACTTAATAAAAATAAATGGCTGTTCTGTCCAAGGAAAAACTTTTGTGCAACCCAGCCTTCACAGATGGTTGAGTTTGGGCTCCTCATGATCTGTGGTGCTGGATTTGAAAGTTTAAAGGTGTGTATATAGTTTTATGTTTATTATTTTAATATTTTAATGCTTTAGTATGTTTAAAAGTTTTAATATGTACTGTTTTCAGCACCTTTATCTTTTAAATTTCATTTTATATTTTTAATGAATGATGAGTTTTAATCTTATACTAGTTTAATTCTGTTTTAATGCCCATTTTTGTATGTTTTAAATTGTATTGCTTTTTAAAATTGGTAACCCGCTTTGTGTCCCAATTATGGGGAGAAAGCAGGATATAAATAAATATGATGATGACGATGAGAACAACAAAAAGAAGTAGTTGGACTTGATGATCCCTGTAGTCTCTTCCAACTCTATGGTTCCATGATTCTATGAACAAGAGCAGTAGTCATATGTCAGAATTGGAATTTTCTTAGTTATCTTCTAGTGCATGGCATCAAAGCAACACTTCAGCACATAGAAAGGATGGAATTCAATTTCTTTCACACCCGCGCATGTCCGTGATGCTTTGTTGACATGTCAGTTAGATATTTATTTTGACCATCTCCTAGATCCCTGCCATTATTTACTCTCATGGGTATGGTGCACATGGACCAAACTTAGTGCTTCAGGCAGAATGGAGTCTGACTCTATCATGGAATAAATATTTCAGAAACTCCACAGCTGCTACCCTGCCTTCATGTCTAGAAGATAGAATTCGAAATCTTCCTCTATAAAAACAAGAAAATCATTGAACATGTAGGGATGTGATCCATTTTCTGATAGCCTACAGCAGAAAGCAGTGAGATAGTTCATTTGGATTGAATCTATAAGGTCAGAGTCTTAGGTTTATATGAACTGGGGTCAAACCTATGAGGAACTGATGTAGATTTACAAATTGCTTTTCTGAAGTGCCAAGTGATTTGGTTGATTGATGCTATGACTGCTATTTCTCACCCACACAGACATGACCTCTGCATGGGTCACCAGGATGTATTTTGAGGGTGTCATGACATTTTCTAAATACTGTCTAGATGTATAAATCCAGCTTTTGTGTTTTCTGACTATGAATAAAACCATCAGGATGTAAATGGCTGCTGGATGTGGATTTCTTAGCAGTTGGCCAGCACTCATATATATTAATTCTTAACATGAACAGTCTAATTTGCAATTTAAATAAAAATACAGAAAGATGAAAATGAGAGAGAAGAAGAAAAGGTATAACTAACATACAATAGGACTCTGACCCCCAATCCTAACTATAATAAGAAGGGGAGGGGTAGAGGAAAAAAGAGTTTTTAAAACATCCCATCATTATAGATCGAGCTAAATAATCCTACTAGAATTACTAAAAAAAATACCACAGATTATTACATACATGAATGTTTCAGTGTGAATTAATAATCTCCCTCACACAGTATTCTTTCTCTTTCTCTCCATCTCTTTCACTCACAGAGAGAATGATCAATACTCAGTCCTATTAAACAGTTTTGCATTTTCTCTGCTAGCAAATGAAACTGGGGAGAAAAAAAATCTCCATAAGAGATTTTCTACTAGAAAGCATAAATGGTTGCTCCAAATTGGTTAATGGTTTACATTTGGATTAAGATTCAGAAAGTATTTGTGCAGACAATAAGACTTGTTTGGAAGATAGGTAACAGTAAAAGTGTAGTGTCTTGGAGAACTACACATCTGTCAAAACCAAGCAACACTCCATCACCCTAGCCCACTTTTCAATTGTCCTTGACATTTCAAGCATTAAAAATGCTGGTAATGATAATGTGAGAGGTAGTGTGGTACAGTGTTCCAAATATTAGACCAGGACTCCAAGAGACCTGTTGGGTGATTTTGTTCAGCTCATGAAATCTTGCCAATAAAACCCTAGGATATAGTTGTCATAAGACAGAATCAATCTGAAAAGACATAACAACAACAAGTGGTAATGTACCACAATTTAAAAAAAAATTAAAAAATGAGGAAGGTAATCCACCCAACTGTCCTTCAGCTCTGTTTCTGGGTTTGTAGTTCAGTGAAGTCTTTAGAATTCTGTAGTGAAGTCAACTACTGTGGCACTAATGGTCTCCACCTAACTCTTTTACGGACATCAGCAAGCTACAAATCCCTGGATTCCATATGATGAAGTCCTAACTGATGAAGTGGTATCAGAGCACTATCTGTGTGAGGGTTTCCATTTTAGAGGTAGAAGGCTGCTTTAGTTGTGCCTGTTTCCCACTGAAAAATTAAAGACTGATAGGATGATTGGAGGGGACAGCAAATGTGCCCCTGTGCCATAACACCATGTTTAGTCCTCAATAGGAATGGAAAGAATATTGGCAATATTAAAGAGCATATTTCATAGTGCCACAATCATTGATGGAGGGAATCCTGGGCTGGTGAGAATAGTTATAGTTCAGGACTTATTCTCCAACATGTTTATGGTGTGTGTGTGTGCACGCGCTCAAGAAACAGTTTTGGGGTTGTTGTTTTTTTGCAGGAAATAATATTTTCCATGCAGAAAATAATATTTCTGGGCAGGAAAAAGTACTTCTGCACAAAAATGTTATTCACTTTGCAGAAAATAGATTTTTGTCCAAAGAAGTATAAATTTTGCACAGAATAAATCCTCAGCTACAGCATTTTCAAAAACTATGAAATTTTTGAAATTTTCTGGAATCAACAAGAAAAATGCTAAAGTTATTAATTTCTTCTTTTGAAAATGACATTAGCGAAGAATTACATCCCTAATCTTCATGTGAGAAGAGTGAATGTTTTCAAAGAATTCCAGAAAAACTGCATTTTAATTTACCAGCAGAAGCCGATGTAGTTAAAGAAACCAAAATAATTTGGTATGTTCTTTCTCTAAATAAACAGGTACGTTTAAGTTTGAAAGGAAAAAAGAAAACCTTTTGATATGTTGACATTTCTGTGTCAGGAGTGTGTTTGTATTTATTTCTCCGTGTATGCTTTTGTATTTTGAAAATAATCTATTGTTTCTGTAATGGTATGAAGCCTTCCTGCTAGGCTGCATGGATCACTGATTTGTCCTACTACAGTAAGAATCAGGAATTAACAGACTAGAACAGTAATAAAGATGAGATTGTCTGGTTTACTTTGGTATCCTCGGGGAATGGTAAAACCTCCCTTCTTCAAAAATTTTTGTGGAAGAAAGAGCAGTTTCAAAAGAGCTATTTTAATATATATATATATTGGGGCCTGATGACCCAAGAGCAAAATGCATGTGTTCAGTATCAGATCCACAGTTGTCTGTGCTTGTCCTTAGTATACCAATGATAAATGGTATTTATTAGGCTTTAGACAGATATGTTTTAAAAGCAGAGATGGGAAATATGAAAGGACCAGTATGCTGCAGTCATTTCAGTGTTGGACTAGGACTCTATGAAACACAGGTTCAAATTCCTGCTAAGTCATGGAAATCCAATGGGTGACTTCCAGCAAGAGATACACACAAAAAGGAAGACAATAACAAATCTCCTCTGAATAATTTTTTTCTAAGAAACTCATCTAATAGGTTTGCCGTAAGTCAGAGTCAAGTTCAAGACATGTAACAATGGGGAATATGCAATCTTCCAGATGTTTCCGAGTACAAATCTCATTGTTCTTCACCATTGTCTATGCCAAGGTTAATGGCAGTTACATTCCAACAATATTTAGAGCGCCAATTGTCTGGCCAGAGAGAGGAGAAGGAGAGGAGCAGCTGGGCAGCCAAATTTAGAATGTGTGTTTGTTGCTGAAGGGGCGAAGCTTCTGTGAGTCACATCTGTGAGTCACAAGGGGGCGGAGCTAGCAGACTAGCTCTATATAACTCCTTCCAGAGCCGCGCGCCTAACACGCACATTTTTTTTTTAAACTCAACAACCCTACACAAGTGGCATTGGGTTAGAAGCAGAAATTGAAACAGAACCTTGCCTTTAAGTATAAGATAGCAGCCAGGACATTCCTATAAAGTTGTATTCCCAGTAGATTGAGCTCGCTTCCACAAACTGGTGAAAAGGTCAAGTCATCAGGGGCCTTGACATTGGGGTTTACCAGAGAATTTTTGAGGACGAAGCCCACAGACCTGTTTCAGTCATTAATAAAGATTTGCAGTATGGACACCGAGGGATCTGCTGCAGTCACCTGCAACTCTTGTGGGATGTTTGTCTTCTTGCCTACAGAAGTGGAGAACTTCACATGCACCAAGTGCAAGTTGGTAGCACTGTTGGAGGAGAAAGTGCAGCAGCTGGAGTCAAGAGTAGCTACACTTCAGCATATTAGGGAACAAGAGGATTTCCTGGACACAACAGAACTAACGATCTTGGATGAGTACCACGCAGAAGAAGATGCTAGGGCAGAGGAGGTCACTTCACATACACAGGAGGCAGACAGCTGGAGGAATGTCACACAGAGAAGTAAGCCAAGAAGGGATTGTTTGGGGAACTTGCAGCTAGAGAATCGATTCGAAGCTCTTTCCCTTATCACGGAGGATGAAGAAGAGCAGCATGGACAGACTTCAGGGACAGAGCAGGGGAGCCTGAGAATTCCACCTGAGGGAACAGTTGCTGCTAAACCTCAGAGGAGGCGTGTGGCTGTAGTGGGGGACTCCTTGCTGAGGGGTACAGAAGCAGTGATTTGTAGGCCTGACAAGATGTCTCAAGAGGTATGTTGTCTCCCAGGGGCAAAGATCCGTGATGTGACAGAGAGGCTGACAAGACTGGTCATGCCTACTGACCAATACCCCTTCCTTTTGGTCCACGTGGGAACCAATGATACTGCAAGACACAGCCTTCAGAACATCAAAAGGGATTACAAGGCGCTTGGTAGGAAGCTGAAAGGAATGGATGCACAGGTTGTCATCTCGTCTCTTCTGCCAGTCAAAGGGCACGGTCCAGGAAGGGAGAGGAAAATAGCAGATGTGAACAACTGGCTCCGCAGATGGTGCCACTGAGAACGATTTGGATTCTTTGATCATGGGCAGCGGTTTCATGAGGACTTCTTGCAACGGAAGGGTTGCATCTCACACCAGTCGGAAGAAATGTTTTTGCCAACAGTCTCAAGAACTTGATCAGGAGGGCTTTAAACTGAGTTCCGTGGGGAAGGGAGACAATATTAAGGAAGGCGAAAGGGCTGGAGAAAATAGTCAAACAGACATAGAGGAAACAAGAAAAAAAGTGCAAGGACCCAACAGTGGGAGGCAAAAAAACTTGCACAAGCAGCAAATAAATGGGACCCGTGGTCTACGATGTCTCTACACTAATGCACAGAGAATGGAAAATAAGCAAGATGAACTCCAACTCCTAGTACAACAAAGCAAATATGACATAATAGGCATCACTGAAACCTGGTAGGATGAGTCTAATAATTGGAATGTGGAAATAGAGGGGTATAACCTTTTTAAGAGAAATAGGCCAAACAGGAAAGGAGGAGGAATAGCACGATATGTTAGAGATATTTACACCAGTGAAGAGATCCAGGACATCAGTACTGACAACCAGGTGGAGAGCATCTGGATAAAAATTAAAGGGGAGGGAAACAACAAGGATGTTATGGTGGGAGTCTACTACAGACCTCCAAGTCAGACTGAGGAATTGGATGATTCCTTTCTAGAACAGATGACCACACATTCAGAAAGGAGAGATGTAGTAGTGATGGACGACTTCAACTATCCTGAGACTTGCTAGAGAGGTTAAGAACAACAAAAAGAGCTTTTTTGGATATGTCCACAGCAAAAGTAAGAAGAAGGAAATGGTAGGGCCACTGCGTCGAGAAGATGACAAAATGTTAACAGGGGACATAGAAAAGGCAGAATTACTCTATACCTTCTTTGCCTCAGTCTTCTCAGAAAAGGAAAAGGGTGCTCAACCTGAGGATAATGGAGCAGAGGACAGAATAGGGGAATTTCAGCACAGAATAAGTAAAGAGATAGTAAAGGAATACCTTGTTAATCTAAATGAATTTAAGTCTCCAGGACCAGAAGAACTTCATCCAAGGGTATTAAAAGAACTGGCAAATGTAATATCGGAGCCATTGGCAATAATCTTTGAAAACTCCTGGAAAACAGGAGAAATCCCAGCAGACTGGAGGAGGGCAAATCTTCTCCCCATCTTAAAAAAAAAAAGGGGGGGGGGGAGGATCCCAACAATTATCGTCCAGTTAGTCTGACATCAGTACCAGGAAAGATTCTAGAGAAGATCATTAAACAAAGAGTCTGTGAACATCTAGTTGGCACACTAGGAGCCCTGGTGGTGCAGTGGTTAAATGCCTGTACTGCAGCCATTCACTCAAAACCACAAGGTTGCGAGTTCAAGACCAGCAAAAGGGCCCAAGCTCGACTCAGGCTTGCATCCTTCCGAGGTCGCTAAAATGAGTACCCAGACTGTTGGGGGCAAATTAGCTTACTTGCTAATTAGCTTACTTGCTGTTCACCGCTATGATCTTTGGAATAGCGGTATATAAATAAATCAAATTATTATTAGTATTAATTCCATAATCATAAAAACTTAACATGGGTTTCAGAGAAACAAGTCATGCCAGACAAATCTAATCTCTTTCTTTGATAAAATTACCAGCTTGGTAGATGAAGGGAATGCTGTGGATATAGTATATCTTGATTTCAGTAATGCCTTTGACAAGGTTTCCCATGACATTCTTGCAAACAAGCTTGTAAAATGTGGACTAGACAAGGTAACTGTTACATGGATTTGTAACTGGTTGACCGGCCGAATGCAAAGGGTGCTCAACAATGGCTCTTTGTCATCCTGAAGGGAAGTGACCAGTGGGGTCCCACAGGGCTCTGTCCTGGACCCAGTGCTATTCAACATCTTTATCAATGACCTGGATGACAGAATTGGGAGCATACTTATCAAATTTGCAGATGACACCAAATTAGGAGGAATAGCTAATACCCCAGAGGACATGATCAAAATTCAAAATGACCTGAATAGACTAGAAAGCTGGGCCAAAGCTAACAAAATGAAATTCAACACGAAGAAATGTAAGGTATTGGACTTAGGGCAGAAAAATAAAATGCACAAATATAGGATTGGGGACACCTGGCTGAATGAAACTATGTGTGAAAGGGATCTAGGAGTCCAAGTAGACCACAAGTTGAACATGAGTGAACAGTGTGATGCGGCAGCTAAAAAGGCCAATGCAATTTTAGGCTGCATCAATAAAAGCATAGTGTCTAGATCAAGAGAAGTAATAGTGCCACTATATTCTGCTTTGGTCAGGCCCCACCTGGAATATTGTGTCCAGTTCTGGGCGCCACAATTCAGAAAGGACATTGAGAAACTGGAGCGTGTCCAAAGGAGGGCGACTAAAATGGTGAAGGGTCTGGAAACCATGCCCTATGAGGAATGGCTTAGAGAGCTGGGGATGTTTAACCTGGAGAAAAGAAGGTTCAGACGTGATATGATAGCCCTGTTTAAATATTTGAAAGGATGTCATATTGAGGAGGGAGCAAGCTTGTTTTCTGCTGGTCCAGAGAACAGGACCCGGAACAATGGATGCAAGCTACAGGAAAAGAGATTCCACCTCAACATTAGGAGGAACTTCCTGACAGTAAGGGCTGTTTGACAGTGGAACTCACTCCCTCGGAGGGTGATATAGTCTCCTTCCTTGGAGGTCTTTAAACAGAGGCTGGATGGCCATCTGTCGGGGATGCTTTGATTTGGATTTCTTGCATGGCAGGGGGTTGGACTGGATGGCCTTTGTGGTCTCTTCCAACTCTACGATTCTGTGATTCTATGAATTGTATTCTGCCATTTTTTTGGATGGACAAATGTACAGAACATCAACAGGACTCATGTATCCACTTCAGGCCTAGTCTGGAAGAACCTTGTCTATGCAAGACCAAACTCTTTGACAAATGGCAGAATGCAAATATAATAAAAGGATAATATTTCTTCTTTGAATGGTTCCCTTGGCTGTTGCTTCCATGTAAATAAGATTAGGATGGATGCAAAAAAGATCTTTGTCAAGGAAGACACATTCCATTCTGGTCATTAAATACAGATTTTCTAGGAAACTGAGATGAAAAGGGAAGATTTAAAAGACTGTGATTTTGGTCATGGCTACTTTTATGCCAGGCCATTAAGGAAGCTATTATCAGGCCCAGCTGTTTCTGAACAATTAGCTATGTGACAGACAGGCAGGAAGATCAGCTGTCTGTGATAATTCCTCCTCTTGCACCTCAGGCACACACACTTTCTCACTCAAATGTGCACACACATGTTTGAGCACACAGATACACATGCTTTATATTCTGCTAGGAATTAAAAATAGCACAGCAGCTGAACAGTTTGGCAATTAAAAGAGTCATTTTATAAAAATTAACTGGACTAACCATAATTCCCAAATCTCTGTGAGCTTTACTGATAGGGATCTTGTACCTCACTCTTTGTAGTGTATTTGTGCATTTGGTAAGCTCATGAATATGAGACCAGGACATGTCTTTCTGTACTAGAACACTAATGTTTTTCTACAGCTTTGTGACTCTCTAATGTCTGATTTACTGCTCTCAGCCTCCCAGGTGCTTTCATACAAAATAGAGTTATAAGATGATCCATCATTAGAAGTGATCCATGCAGCCTAGCTCTGTTTTGTAGGTGAGAGGTCTTTCGCTGTAAATAGAAAGAGCTTTGGGTAAGATTTGTGTGTTCCCTCTCCTTTTAGCTTGTTCAAAACGGTCCAGTTTGAGTTTAGCAAATCTCTTTCACCTCATTCCATAGTTTGTAGATGTCGATCAACAAGCACTCTGCTTCTATGAATTTCTTTCCTTTTTCTTTTACTATGTTGTTACTTGACCAATAACCATTATATTGTTAGCATCAAATCTGAATTATAAAATGAGCCATTCGGGATCAGGACTAAAACATGTCCATTTTGTTTCATACAGTCGTCAATCAGATGCTGATGGGAAGCCTACCTGGAGCACATGAACGTAATAGCTGTCTCCTGCTGTTGGTGATTAGTATTCAGAGGCTTGCTGGCTCCTCTGATTCTGAATGGCCAGTACATCACCATCTTAACTATGGAGTTTATCACACTGGGGCTAATTTCAGCATTAAAGTGAGATTAAAGTGCATTTAAAGCATCCCGTAAATAAAGCAAACATGGCGACGAATGGCACAAATGATTATCACATGCAATTGCACAAGTAAAGTGATATCGGAAATGCATTGTTGCTGAAATCCCAAAAGTAAAAAAAATGTGTGTTAATGCTTCTTTGTGACCACTTTAAAGGAGGGTCTTGTGTGATGTTGTAGGAAATCCTTTCACGTAGTTATGTGATTTCCCCAGGATATTCACAGGATAAACTCTTGATCTCCTTTGTGTGATAAACTCCTACCAGTAAAAACCTAATGCACAGTCTCCCTTTAAAGCTAGTGACCGACAGTGGTACCAATTGCTTCCACGTAATTGGGACAATGGATCCTTTCTGGAAAAGCATTTTGGCTTACAGGAGCTTTTTCATTTCATTTCATTTCATTATCTATTTAATTTATATCCCACCTTTTCCCAGCACAAAATCCAAGATGGCTAATCTAAGGTACTGAAGCCCATATCCCAAACAAGTTCAGAATCTTAGATAAAACCTTTAAAATTCAGAATGAAATCCAGGGAGGTAACCACTATGCTGACATTAGAGTCATTAGCTTTTATGGATGTTCATCACCAGACCTTGTGATAGCTAATTCCACAGTTTTAACTAGGTGAAATGACTCTTTTGGATTTCCTTGGCTATGCTGGCTGGGAAGATTCTCAGAGCTGTCATTGAAAAGAGTAGCTTTCCCATTTGTGGTAAAAAGTCACTTCCTTTAGGACACCTTTTTGTTAGGGATCTACATAAGTCACACATGACCTGAAGGCACACAGCAACTACTACACTTATCCTGACTTTCCTAAAGCACAAACACACATTTCACCCCTTTTTTAAAAATAAAAGAAGAAAATACATTCCTTTGCCATTCAAACAATCCCCCCCCCTTAAAACAGTGATGGTAGTGGCAACAGTTGTATTCTATGTCTATATCATCTATATAAGATTTCTGATGGTGCAGTAGTTAAATGCCTGTACTGCACATAAACCACAAGGTTGTGAGTTGAATACCAGCCAGGGGCTCAGGGGCAACTCAACCTGGCATCCTTCCAAGGTTGCTAAAATGAGTACCCAGCTTGTTAGGGCAATTAGCTTACACATTGTAAACAGCTTAGGGAGTACTTAAGTGCACTGATAATCTGCATAGACATCTACTTGCTATTGCTATTGCTATTCTAGTTCCTTAAAGAGTTTTGGGTATATTTTCCATTCAGAAGCAGAATGCTATGTATTCAGAAACACATCTTGCCCCCAGCATGCAATATGGCTGGACTTTCTCCCTGCTATGCTCTTGCCTTATTGAGCAGCCTATATACAGTAAAATGTACAGATTCACCCCTTGAATGAGAGACATGTGCATTAGCACAGAAAGACATTAGCAGCTGTTGACTCCATTAGGCACAGCAGAGGTCGGTTACTTCAGCCCAGCTGCTGTTCGGCATGCTGTAGGTGACAGGCTTCCCCTGACTTCCACTTGGGGTGCTAGAAGATGAGGAATGGGAGCTGCACAGTGGAATTTTACAGGATTTTAAAAGCTGGGCGATGATTTCTGGTGGGAGTGAACACCTTGAATTAATGTAAGGAACAGGCTAGAGCTTGTGGGCACGGCCTCTCCTTGTCATTTTTTTTAAAAATGTAAAAGTCCTCTAAAAGGCTTCCAAACCTATGGATTTTGGAAATGCTACTGTCTCCAGTCTTCGTTCCAGTCACTCCAAGGATGCTTACTTTTTGAACATCCAGTGTTATTCCCGTATTAAGTTTCCAACTGAGTACTTTAGTTAACAGTCATGGTGCATCTGGAAGCAATAACAGGAAGACAACACCTCTGTGACACAAGTAGATTGATATTAAAATATTGAAGATGCCTCCTTCCTCCACAAATGATTGCTTCCAAAGACAGCTACCTTACCTGCTTCCCAATGCATCTGGACTGAGCTATCTATGACAAGGAAAATTCACTTAGCTTTCCCCACAGATGCTACTACAATGTCCATTCAGTCTACTCAAGAGTGTTTTCAATATATAACTGTTGGGTCTCAAGACACTTCCATTCTTCTTTATTTATTTGCTGATAGCTTGTTATCATGTTTATGGTCATCCATGGGTTGCAGGCCCATTGGCTCAGCTACCTGCTAAGCAACCCAACTGACAAAGCTCAAAGCCCTATCATAAGGTGGTGTGACACAGTGTTTTCAGGCAAAACAATCTTTATAGCATGATGGGGGCAGTGACCTGTTTGTTTTTCCTTTATAATGATTTTGGGTTTTGTTGTAGTGCTTGTTGTTTTACTATCAGAGAAGAGAAATTTAGTTTATGTGCCAAAGTAACTTGACTGGTTTGGGGTACAACATACTTTGATTTGGGTAGAAGGGGTGCTATTTTCTGCTCTGCTCAAGCAACATATTTTGGACTTATCCACACAATGCTGCAATCATTTGGCACAAGTTCAGTTCTTTGCCATTTTCAATAGCATCCTATTTATTTGATTGATTGATTGATTGATATCCCACCTTTTCCCCAAATGAGATTCAAATGGGCTTATACAATGAAGTGTGTCACACATGTTGCACTGGAAGCAAATATTGTTGTTGCTTGATTAGCCTGATATAACCATCACTATTACCAGTTCCAAGAAGGATTTTATTCCCTGGGCTATGGACTGACCTTTGAGGGGGGAAAGAAATCAATGGCGGGTTACAGACGGGCAGGGGAAGATGTCTTGGATGTGTATTCTGCTGAATATGGAGCCTCCAGACCGCCCACCCCGGGGGCGTGGCTCAGGTGTATGGGGCTTCCACATGGGGGCAGTGAACCTTAGTATTTATATACATTCATATAAATGCAATTTTTAACACATTTCTTTTAAAATTTTCATTTCTAAATCAATTTTGATGGGAGGAAAAACTGGAGCCAAGAATACTTTGAAGTAGAAATTAAAAAGCCAGCGGACAATAAAGTTCTCATTTCCACATTAGTCCCAGACCTACATTAATCAGGTCAGTTTGTTTCAGAATTCACAAAGAGCAAATTCTTCAAGCACCTCTAAATGGCATTTCTGTGTCTGCACAATTGTACATGTATGCAGTTCCCAGTGCATTATATGCAGGCTAGTGATATACAAGCTTGTTTAATTCATCCTCCTCACACCCACAACCAGCTGGGTTGTTCAAATATTAGAATGTGATTACAACTTGGTTTAAGGCTGGAGATATCCAGATACAAACCTGCACTTGACTAAGAAGCTTATTGAGGAACCAATTTTCTATCTATCCTACTTCATAGGGTTGTTGTGAGAATAAAACAAGGGGAAGCAGGATCACCTATATCACCTCAAGCTTCTTGGAAGAAGGGTGGCTAATATAGATGATAAATAAATACTTGATCATTCTAAATTGTACATCCGGTTTTGTCCAATGAATAAACACATACTAGGAGATCCAACCTGCATTTTTGACATGTTCAATGTTAACCATCAGTTGAATACAGCCCTTTTGAAAGGCTGATAAGATAGACTTGAAATCGTTGCCTTCCGTCCCTGCCTCCCCATTTCTGTGTTTCCTCAATGGAAAGGATATATACAGACAGGCCAAAATAAAGCTGCTTCAGGTCACTTTGGAGGTATGGTGTTTCAATGATGCATGCTCCTTAAGACTGGAGCATGGCTTTGGTGTGGCTTCTGGACTCTTAGGACGCATGTATCATTTAAATAGCATACTTGCAAAGTGACTCGAAGCAGCTTTATTTTGGCCTGTCTGTATCAGGCCATACTTGCCAAATGTTAGACATTTTGAGAGTCTCAGCTGTTTGTTTCTATATAAAGAGCTTGATTTAAATAAGGTAGTTGAGCCAGTGATCCCCCCCACACACACACACAAATAAGACAATAATTAGAGTGGAGAAAAGGGTGAGAGGATATCAAATATTCATGCACTTCAAAGAAAATGCAGTCTTCTTAGTTGTCCTGTAGCTATGGAATGTTCTGGGAAGGAAATGTGCTGTACTAGTTCAGTGAACCCCCCTCTGTGTGCTGTTGCCACTCTCACAAAACTTGGTAAGGCAACCGTAATGCAATTTGAGATGCTGAGGGAAGGAGACAAAGACTAGATAAAACACAAGTCAGAGGATGGGATGGAGAGAAGGTGCCTTGAAGGAAAACACAGACGAGAAGGGGAAAGCTGGAGACAAACTGGATGAAGTGCTAAGGCTTCAAGTGAATGAGGGAGAGAGATAAGGTAGCTGAAAGGAAGAGGGAAAACAAATCAGAAAAACAGGAGCAGAGCAGGAGGGTAATTAATTTGGTCCTCTCAAAGGGAAAAACCCTGGATATTAGATGTGTGTGTGTGTGTGTGTGAGAGAGAGAGAGAGAGAGAGAGAGAGAAGGTGATGGGATGAATTTGAGAGTATAAAGGAACTGACATAGTGGTAAAATTGGAGCTAGCCATGATGTTGTTTCATTCTTACAAAGAAGCGTATCTGAGGCCATGGGGTATTAACACCATTGCTGAGGAATGCAATGTCTGTGAATGCCACCAGAGCAAGAGGGATAATTGATTGGCTGCAGCACTCTCCATGTGCACTGATCTGTAGGGAAGAGAGCCATCCACAAGGCATGGGCAGATGGTGAGCTCTAATGGGACGTTATTTATAGATATCTTCATTAGGTGATGTCCACCCAGAAGGAGTCTTTTAGACTGTGCCAGAATGGATGCAGCATGGAAACAAAAGGTGGATGTAGCTCAGAACACAGGGAGGGAAGAAAATATAGGCTTATGGGGACAGATTGATTGAGTGCAAGAGAAGCAGTGTTTGGCTATGTGTCTAAAATAAAGGGAGCTATTGGTTGTAGGGAAGAGTAGCCTGCATGAGAAGAGAGAGAGAGAGAGAGAGACAGAAAAAATCTCCCCAATCAATAATCCTTCCTTACAGAAGTATTTTGGCCCTTCAGCTCCTTCTATAGCCAAAAGACTATTAGGGTTCTTCCCCTCCCCAAATTTCTGTTGTTTTGCTGGCACATTGTGTGCCCAGATAACGTGTCATGGATAGTGAAGATTTTGGAATTCTCCTTCAGATGAAGAAGTTCTTTGATAAAGGACTGAAATAATGATTTTCTCCTCTCTTCATCTTGGAAAAGGGAAGATTGAGGGGGGGGGGGGGGTTTGTCAGCATTTTTCAAATATTTGAAGGTCTAAAATACAGAAAATGGCACAGACATGTTCTTCGTAGCTCCAGAGGATTGGGATGAAACCCAGCAGAGGGAATTGTAAGGGAGCAGATTTAAGCTGAAGGTCGGAAGAAGCTTCTTAGTGGAAAAAGTGGAATAGACAGCATTTGAAGGTTGATGGGCTTCTCCTTTGCCGAAACTATATAGTGTGCTGTGATTATATTCTGCACTGTAGATTCTGCATTGAGCAGAAACGTGGGTTAGAAAAATTCTAAGGATCCTTTGGGCAATATGATTTTTTAAAATTTTTTTCCTATTTCACTATTTACATTCCAACAAGTAAATGACTACCTTTGACTACCTTTTCCGGGCTGCCATTTCCCACAAATTCTTGTTTCTATGGTTATTTGATATTCTCTGTTAAATTTTCACTGTACCACTATAACCGTTGCCACCACTGACATCAGTAGGTTGTTATTATTATTATTATTATTATTATTATTATTATTATTATTATTACTATTATTATTATTATTATTATTATTTCTCAGACACAAACTTTGTGGTAACCCAGAATTCCTTTTCTTAGCTAGAATCCAGCAATCAGTCCTAAAAATAGCTTAGTATTTATTTGGTTGGTTGGTTGGTTTATTGCTCTTGTGTTGCTGGTTTTGTTTTACACAACCAACCATTCCTATTATTGGAATGCAACTGTGCTGAATTTTATTGGGTAACTTAACTTATATATCACTTTTGTTTTGTTTCATTCTTATTGACTGAGAAGGCACCCTGAGATTTTTGCAATGCATATACATGCAGAATTGTATTACAAAATTAGAGGTAAGTAAATGTCATATTCTGATTACAGGCATCCATACAGTATTTATTTGACAGTGATGGAAATGATCTCTGTCACAATGCCTGTAGCATAGGTAACAGTCCTGCTCCTAACACTGTATTAAACTCATGAAGATAACTTCACCATCCAAGACAGGGGTCGGCAACCTACGGCCCGCAGGCCGGATCTGGCCCGGCGAGGCCTTGGAACCGGCCCCAGCCCGGTCCTGCCGCCGATTGCCGCCCCCGCCACAGTTTCCATGCCGCTCCAGGCGCCATTTTGAGTTTGGCCCCCCAGTTGTCTGAGGGACAGCAACCCGGCCCCCGGCTCAAAAAGGTTGCCTACCCCTGATCCAAGAGATCCCATAAAACACTTTTTATACTAACTGAGGAAAGGGGAGGAGGGGAAAACTGAGAAATACTTCATCATAATATGGAGGACTAGTACTTTTTTTGTGACTTTACATAAGCCAGTTTAACATGCAAGCAAATTTAACCTAGTCAGGGGGAAAAGGGTGCCAGTAAGATTAGATGCTGCTTCTACAGCTGCATCTACATGCAGTATTAACGCAATTTAACCGCCATGGCTCAATGCTATGTAATTCTGGGATTTGCAGTTTTATGACATATTTAGCCTTCTCTGTCAGAGAGCTCTGGTGCTACAACATGTTACAAATCCCAGGATTCCATAGCATTGAGCCATGGCAATTAAACTGGTGTCAAACTGCATTATTTCTACAGTGTGGCTGCAGACCTAGACTGTAAAAGTAGACAAAATGGGAAAATATTATATTACATCTCTACTCCCAAGGCCAAAAGTATCAATCAAACTTCTGAAGTAAATATATTCTGCAAACATTTACCAGAAAATAAATTACTGCAATGCAATTAGTTTTTAGCTAGACATATCATTTACTTTAGCCTGAAGGGTCAAGATGTTCATTTGTGCATACATATAGATCAAGATATACATATTATATACAGAGAGACTAATATCTTGTAAACCTAGGATATGATGGATGCATGCCTTGGTGCCCATTGAAACTACTTGTTGAATTCAGTGGAGGTAACATTCATTTTTGTCTCTTTATAAGAACTCATGGGATTTCATCTACCATGAATGGCTTGGTTCAGTCAACCAAAGACTTCTTTCCTGTAAAGTCTGAGTGCAATGTTCAGGCTTTTTTGATGTTATACTAAGAGCTTGAAAGTGAAACAATAATTTGTGAGCCCAGATAAATATACTGTATAGGAGTATATATTGTAGGTATCTTCAGCTGTGAATTGTTTTTAACTATATATATGTTAAAGGCTGAACATTTTATTATCAGAGTAAGTAACTATAAGGCCTTTAAGGCTGGGGCTGGACCAAAATGAATTGAATATAAATACATAAAGTTTGCAGTTTCCCTTAGGCCATTTAGTTTTGCTCAAGATAATTATTATCTTGAGGAAGACTGCTGAACATAAGGTTGCCTTTTACCTCAAGCCAAATTACCTGAAGCCAGAACTTAGACTTACTACTGAACAGAAGAAAATTCAACCATTATCACTGACCAAGGCTGGTCCCAAACACATTACTTCCCAAGGCACAGAACTAGATTCCACCTTTCCAAAACAACACACATAGTACCAAAATCTGTTCAGGTTATTCTTGCAGAAAATCCCACAAACCCCTCTTGCTGTTGCTGGGGAAAAAATACAACAATAACATATTGAAGAAGTAACAATTTGCAGTTTACTCATGTCATACAAATTCATCTGCTTTAGGCAGCTAACTCATTGTCTAATTGCAGGATCAGTACCATCTCTCACTCAAGCAAAAGGGGAAAGCAATATAAATGTTCAAGTCTTCCTCATCCCTATATAGTACTACCAAACTAGAGATTGGGAAAGTTTTGTTGTTGTTTGTTTGTTTGTTTGTTTTTCACTACAATTCCTATGCTTACTTGGGCATTCTGGTTGCCATAGCCCAGTGTTTCTCAAATAGTGGGGCGCGCCCCCCGGGGGGGGGGGCGAGGCTCCGTAAAGGGGGGCGCGGGGTTCTTGCTGTTCAGGCTGCCTGGCCAATGGCTGGACAGCCTGCTCCTGCTGCAGGAGCCTGCCCCAGCTCCAGTCTTCCCCATTGGCCAGCCAGCCTGAAGAGGAGGAGCTTCCTCTCTTTCGAGCCTGTCGCACGGGCCCAAGGCTGGAGCCTGGAGAGGGCTTTGCAAATTGCAGGCAAGCTGCTTCCTCTTTTCCCCCCTGTTTCTCTTCCTCTTTCCCTCCTCCTCCTCTTATTCTTTTTCCTCCCCTCTTTCTCTTCCCCCTCCTCTTCCTCCTATTTTTCTTCCCCTCTTCCTCTTCCCCCTCCTCTTCCTTTTCTTCCCGTTCCTCCTCCTCTTCTTTTTATCTTTTTTCCTATTCTTCTTCTTTCTTCTCCTTTCTTCTTTCTCCTTTCCCTTCTTTTTTCTCCCCCTCCTCCTCTGTTGTTTTTGTTGTTGTTGTTGTTGTTGTTGTTGTTGTTGTGTGCCCAACTCCCCCCTTGGCCAGACCTGCATTTCCCAACAAGAGGGAAGGCAGGACTTGTGGGGGCCATGGGGGGGGGCTGAGGGGGAACCCAGGAGGGAGCCCATCACGCTGCATCCACATTGGAGAAGTAACCCAGTTTGGCTGGCAATGCTTTAAATCTTTTCTGACTCAAGGCTATGGAATTCTGGGAGCTGGAGTATGTCAGAA
>NC_056524.1:39084782-39088763 GCF_019175285.1 Sceloporus undulatus
TTTCTGGCTTATGGCAACCCTGTGGGAAACCCTCCAGGAGAATGCCTATTCTGTTTCAAATGCTAAGCGTGCTTGTGAGTGGGACATGTAGTTTGCCGGCACAAGAGGTTGCCTGTTCTGTTTGAAATGCTAAGTGTGCTTGTGAGTGGGACATGTAGTTTGCCGGCACAAGAGGCTGCCTGTTCTGTTTCAAATGCTAAGCGTGCTTGTGAGTGGGACATGTAGTTTGCCGGCACAAGAGGCTGCCTGTTCTGTTTCAAATGCTAAGCGTGCTTGTGAGTGGGACATGATACTATTTACAGTCACGTGGGGGGCGCGAAATGTTTTCTTCTTCCTAGGGGGGGCATGACAGAAAATAATTGAGAAGCACTGCCATAGCCTAAAATGTTCCTATTTCAGAATACACTTCCCATGCTGATTGGGGGATTCTGGATGTTGTAGTCCCAATAGGATTTCTGCCCCCTTTCTACGTTCACCTTTCAATGGATCTAAGACTGCAATTTTAAAATTTATCCATGCAACTTCTTCTTCCCCCTTCCCCATATAGCATCTATGATGATATTTGTATCTATATGCTCACACAGCTGTTTGAAAAATTACTTGGTGTCCTTTTGCTCCATTGTGCAACAATAAATATTTGATGTTTCCCTCGCTAGGAATTTCTTTTTGTGCACAAAGGTTTATAGCATAGTTTTCTTTTAGAAAAACAAACATTTATATATGTTTTTGCAGGCCAGGAGGCCTCTCTTTATTCCCCTTAAAGTTGTAAAGGGTATTGCATATGCATTGATTTGTGTAAATAATAAATAAACCTATGACAGATGCCTAGGTAAAATAGTTGAAATCACTGAGCATTTTCTTATCCCAGGAATATTCAAACACTTTAACAATCTTGATCTGTATAGTTTGTAAAAACACACATCTTTGCTAGCTTCCCCTGAAACACCAATGATACATTTCCCCAAGACATAATGAGTTTTAATGGCCCATAAACTGCCACCATCCCTAACCTGAAAGTTCTCATTTGCTTAGCACCTGAAATTGTGGATATGGCATATAAAGGCTTGATATGCCTTCTGTTCACCATTAAAATAGAAAACCATTCATATTAATAGCATTTTCTTTCATACTTCCATCTTATGTATTAGTTTCATTTGATTCCTCATTCCCAAGCCCTCAGGATGTCTGTAAGTATGGAACTCAACCAAGTTTTGTTTGCTACTAAGGAACAAAAATCTCAATCAGCCGTGTTAAAGGGATATATTTTGCCTATTTCCAATGATATGAATTTAATGTGTGTGCTGTCAACATATTTATTCTGAACACTATGTTAGGCATGGACAAATCTGCCAATTTCACTTTCTCTCCCAGTTGTCTCTTTCCATCCACTTGGGACCTTTTCATACAGGCCTCCTGTCCTCACACAATCCTGCTAGTTTAAGAATGGAAATATACTAGCATCATGTGTTATCACACGTTTCTCTCCAATAGCATTTTGTTGATCTATAGTCATGTGCTTTTTCTTCCGCACCTGGTCTGTAACCTCATATTCCTATGCCCTCCCTATTCAGCATGCCTTTCAGTTTTTATTATTTTTATTTTTACCACAATTGACAATGTGATTATTTTTAAAAAGGGGGAGGGGTGGAACAGAAAAGAATTAGAAAACAAAAACAGACTCCTTGGGAATAGCAAAGGGAAGAGGAGCAGGAACATGCCCACACACACCATGTGCCAGCCTGAGAAGTGGAACTGCAGTGGAAGGGTTCTATCACACAAAATCCATAAGTAGCCTGATTGGGAGTCATTGATGGGTTCTACTCATCAATAAAAAGGAGCACTCTAGGAACAGATGAAGTGCAAGGCAGCAGCAGCATAGTGGTTGTGTGATAAGTATGAGCAAAAAACAGTTTTATTCTGCTCAAATTCAGCTTTCTTTTGTGATAAAGTCCACCATGACAAAATTTGCAAATTTGTGTGAGATCTTAAAAAAAGAAAAAGCTAAACTATCACCCATCTTCACTGGCCAAATTCTGTACTGGTATAGCTATTTCTGGCACACAGAGGATTATGTTGTACACCAGAGAAAAATAAAGGGTGAGAACATGAAGCCACATTTTCCCCCTGATCATGTGGGAGTCAGTCGCTTTATGTTTTGTTTTGTTTTTTAAAAAACATTTCCAAGAAAGGTGTGGTACAAACTGTACATCTAAACCATAATAGCTCTTCTTCTAGAGTCTTCTACAAATCAGGTGCATCAGATGGGCAACTTCTACAGATGGGCAATTTTTTTCCTTTTGAAAACAACCAGCCAGTCCGCCCATTCTTATTTTCTGTGGGGGCATGCAAACATCCTTTGCTTCACAAAAGGAAAACAAGACTTTTGTGCAGAGGCATTTTTGTGCAAATCATGTGCAGGCTAAGGATCAAAAACTTTCTGGGTATTGTTCTTATGTTTGAGATGAGAGCTCTGGCAGAGGGGGCTGATATCTCAGCAGGCTGTTTCTGTGTGCAGACTAAGGATGCAGATCTTTGACTATTTCATCCTCACATACAAAGATGAATAATTGCTGCAGTTTTTGTCCCACTGAGGGAGAAAATGACTATTTCTATGCAGTATTCTCCCCCTATTTGAATGTGCCAAAGTTTTCTGGAGCATTTTCTTGCACAGAAAAACGTGTTTTTGTGTAACCCCCCCCAGCCCCCAAACCCAAATGAGATACTGTATCAGAGGTTATAATTCATAACTTTACTATGATTTAGCTATATCTCTAACATTGTATGCACCTCCCTTAGTGAACTGATGCATATTGATACATCCTGCATAACATCATGATGCCCAATGAGAGGCCCAGTTTTGCAATAGGATCCATGGCACTATGATGCCCATTCTGCAATAATACGCACGGCATGATGAGACCCATAGCTCCACTTAAACAATGGCCCTGAAGCAGTGTGTGTGTGTGCTAAAATACATTTTTATCTACAGAATACTTTCCTCCATAGCACTTTGGGTTTTCAAATACTATGGGAAAACTTTTTAAAAAATTATCACTGGTTTATTTTTCTTACTGATGGGGTTTACTGACTGTTATGTTAGGAAACCCATGTTAAGACTGGGAAATAGAACAACAGAGAATATTATTTCCATTTCTAGTGAAGAAACTCTACAAATTTTCTTCATATCATATTCCTAATGCTATCATGAAACAGAGTGGGAATGTATGCCCCCCCCCCCAGATGTTGCTGCAATGCAACTCCCATGAGCCCAGTTCAGGATAAGCAGTGGGGAGGCTGGTAGAGTTACAGCCAACAACATCTGGAGGACTATACATTCTATATCACTGTCATAAAGAGTCGGGTGAGCACTGCAGCTACTGTACCTTTCTCAGATGATAACTCATCACAGTTCTGGTAAAGATGCAGCTGAAATACAGGTAACTTAAAAAAATGACTTGCACCCACTATATCCCCTAGTGATGCTATTAATTAAAATTACTTGCAATTAATAATGAACTATTTGGAATTGTATTTCTTGAATCCAGATGCTTTGAAATTCAGATCTGAGGGAAATCCCCTACACTGCAGAGCAAACTATATTTGAAGTTGCACAGAATTTCAGAGTCAATGTATGACAGGATAGCAGGGATTAAATGAAAGGGTGGTCCTTTAAAATGAAAGTTTGGGAGTGTGGCAAGCATACCTTCTATGTAAGCTGCTGATTCCACTATGGCCAATTTTTTTCCAGATTTTAAAAAAAGAAAATTTGAAAATTTTACTCTCCTTGGCATCAGCAGCCCTCTTTGAATATGTAAAGAGCAACACCAATAAGCACATAATCATTTACAATTATAGGAGTCCTTCTGTCAAACAGAGATTGGGCAGAGGCTAAAATGAGCAAAAATATTATTTAAAATTGGTCTTTTACCATCATTTGAAAGTTTAAAGGCTAACCTTGCTCCCAATATACCTTTTTAATCT
>NC_056524.1:39088773-39129933 GCF_019175285.1 Sceloporus undulatus
ATCTATCTATCTATCTATCTATCTATCTATCTATCTATCTATCTATCTATCATCTATCTAGCTAGTTTTATTGTGTTGTGGAGGGCAAAGAAGGTTTGTTGCAGTAAAAACATATGGAAGAATCAGATTTGAGTGAAAATTAAATATTTATATGTTTCAAAAGCAAAATAATATAATTTCAGTGACACTGTTGCTAAATGGCTGTACTTCGACTGTCTTGAGTGACAGATAAAACAGCTCATGTCAGCTTGAAATGGCTGTTCCTCTTTGTAACTTCTTTACAGTCAGTGACAGTTTGCTTCAACTGCCTCTATAGGAGGTGGGGAGAAACATAAAGATTATTTTGCTATAAAGAGACAAACAAAAATATCAGCCATTAATTCAGTCCATTACAACTCTGATTTTACAACTGTGGATAGTGGTGCTGGGGATTAGGTTCTGCATTTGGGGGGAAAAAATCATATAAATACAAAAAGAGTAATTCAGTGAAACCCAAATGTTGATAGTTTTTAAAATGCACAAAGGAGGGGGAAGGACAGAAGGGATTGTTTCAACAGTGGGAATTATTGAGCTCATAATTAAAGCTGGAATAACGTATTGCTGCAGATTTTTTCTGCTTCCACCAGAGCATGTGTCTATCTATCCTCTTGCCTACTTGCTGTTTCAGTAAACATACAAGGTAGATTAGGCAGAGAGATGATGACTGGCCCAAGGTCACCAAGCAAGCTTTTTGTTGAGTGCTGATTTGCACCACAGCCACTGCACTGATGCTATGGACCTTTCAAAAGCTAAATTTCATCCACATACAAATCTAGACTGAGACAGATGATTGTAATGGGTCTTTGCTTTAAGGAGAGCTATATGGTTGTTGTTGTTGTTGTTGTTGTTGTTAATATCCCACTTTCTTTCTTTCTTTCTTTTTGCCAGTTCAGGTCTTTAGAATGTTGAACAGTCTAGATTTTCCTCTTGTTGGCCTGTGTATAAAATCTTGATCACTCAAAACAGCTCTGCTGGCCTGCTTTTTTGCAGATGCAATAGCCACGGAGGAAAAAAATGGTTTTATTGTGTGATAACCAGAAAATAGTTTTCAGATAGATTGAAGCCTGTTTTTAGTTGGAACCACTCTGCGTTTTAAACCAGTGTTACTCTCGTAGCTGTTTCATTGTCACCAGCTCCATGGAAAACCAAGAGAACATTTGGCTCCTCTCCATCTGGGGGATACCCAGGAGCAATTGTGTCCCTATCCTGGCCATTTCCTCATGTCAGAGGTCAGTAAAAACATCATCAGTATAACTTCCTGAGGCAGCAGAAAACTCCCCAAGAACCATCAGGAATACATATGGAATGCATCTGGATCCATTATTATTATTTATTATTATTAACCTTTATTTATGAAGCGCTGTAAATTTACACAGTGCTGTACATGCAATCTTTTTAGTCAGATGGATCCCTGCCCTTGGGCTTACAATCTAAAAAGACATGACACAGAAGGAGAAGGTAGTGGTGGAGGGAAAGGGTAAGAGGTCCAGCAGTTCCTCTCTACCTCCAAGGCCTGGACCAAGACAGATGGACTGGAGGGAGGGCTTGGCTTCATAATGGATAGTTAATCATTTTCCAGGGAAAATACATACTCTCAGGTAGGATAATGCATATACAGTACATAGCAATACAGGAAATGGTTTGATAAACAGGCACCAAAAGAACATCAAATAGTAAGCAACAATTATGCAATGGTAAGCGACAATTATGCAATGCCTGGGAAGGCTTCTCTGAACAGGATGGTTTTCAACTCCGTTTTGAAGCTGGTTAAAGAAGCGATGGCTCTTGCTTGTGGGGGAAGAAGGTTCCAGGAGTGAGGGGCAGCAAGTGAAAAGGGGCGAATCCGGGATGGGGCAGAGGAAATCCTGGGCTGAGACAGTAGACCTTGACTACCAGAACGGAGAGCCCGAGTGGGAAGGTGAGGAGAAAGAAGGTCTGCTAAGTAAGGAGGGGCCAGTCCATGGAGGGCTTTAAATGTCGACAGCAGGATCTTATACTGAATGCAGAAAGGGAGGGCGAGCCAGTGAAGGGATGCCAACACAGGAGAGATATGGTCAGAGTGGTGGGTGGAAGTGATAATGCGTGCAGCTGAATGCTGAACAGAGCTTAAAGGACGGAGGTGAGAAAGAGGAAGCCCAGCCAGGAGGACGTTACAGTAATCAAGTCGTGAGATCACTAGGGCATGGACCAGGATCTTGGCAGTGGAGATGGAGAGATATGGTCAGATTTTGGCAATATTGTACAAAAAGAGTCTACAAGCCCTGGCTGTGGTCTGGATCTGCAGGATACACGACAGAGAAGAGTCAAAGATAAAACCAAGACTGCGGGCTTGCTGGACTGGTTGAATAGAAATGTTGTCCACAGAGACAGAAAAGGAGAGTTGAAGGGTGGGCTTAGGAGGAAAGACAAGAAGCTCTGTCTTGGACATGTTGAGCTTCAAATGCCAATGGTGCATCCACTGCGAGACATCTGTTCAAGCCTTGGAGAAAGGTCAGGGGCAGAAAGATACAGCCAGGTGTCATCGGCATACAGATGGTAGAAAAAGCCAAAAGAGCTAATGAGTTTTCCTAAGGATAGTGTGTAGAGAGAAAACAGAAGGGGACCCAGAACAGAGCCCTGGGGAACTCCAACAGATAAGGGAACAGGAGAAGAAGTCTGACTGCCAGCAACCACTGCAAAAGATCTGCCAGACAAGTAAGATCTAAACCAGTTGAGAACAGAGTCTGAGAACCCAAGGTCAGAAAGTATATTAACTAGAAGAGAGTGATCAACAGTGTCAAAGGCTGCAGACAGATCAAGAAGGATGAGAACAGAGTAAAGGCCATTAGCCTTGGCCTGTAAAAGGTCATTCGAAATCTTAGTGAGAGCTATCTCAGTAGAATGCCTTGGGCGGAAACCAGACTGAAAGGGATCGAGGATGAAGTTGGCTTCAAGAAACTCAAGACAGCGAGAATAAACAACCCGTTCCAAAACTTTAGAAAGAAAAGGAAGAAGAGAAATCGGACGATAGCTAGACAGAGAGGAGGGGTCAAGAGAAGTTTTTTTCAGAATTGGGGAAATGAGAGTATGTTTGAAGCCCGAAGGGAAGGAGCCTGTAGAGAGAGCGAGATTGAAGATATGGAGAAGCGAGGGCAGACAGGAGGGAGCTATAGAGATTAGAAGATGAGTAGGAATTGGATCAAGAGAACAGGTTGCAGGTTTGGAAGAGTTCAGAAGTGTAGAGAGTTCATCCAAAGAGGCAGGAGGAAACACAACTCAAAGAGCTGACCATCTTAATGGGTTTTCCACCTTGAAGTGGTTCTGACTCTCAGCAAGTCTAAATACCAGCAGAAAATGATCTGCCCATGATAACAGAACTATAGACATTTTCTCCACACCCGGGTCACCATCAATCCATCTGGAACAGAAAACAATGTCCAGAGTATGTCCAGCAGCAAGAATTGGGATAGATACCCCTTGGACAGACATATGTTATCATGGCATACATGAAGTCCTGAACTATTCTTGAAAGGGGGTCTCAGCATAGATGTTCAAGTCACCAGCAACCTGCTAAGAGGATTCCCAAACCAACCCCATGACTATCACTCAGAAAATGAGACTATTGAGCAGGGGATTGGGTGGTTCACCAACATATCCATCCTGGCCAGCCATCTTCATGGCACAAACCCAGAAAACTGTGGGATAAGACACCTGCTCAGGAAGAATTGAATCCTAGTAAACCATTGCAATTCCACTTTGCCCCCAAGTGTCACCTTCTGCTGCGTGATGCTGAGTGAGGTTACCCCTCCCTATCCTATTCAGCCAAAGCTCTGTAATACACACCCATATCAGTGGAAACAAAGATTACAGGAGGATAATGTAGACTGTGGACAATGATTCCATGCTCTATAGATTCAGGGAGAAGCAGGGAACATACAACACTTTCTGTGAATGTGTGACTACGAGAGCAACCTGTCATTGCTCACATTTGATTATTTTATACAGTATCTCAATTTTTTTCAGTCACATTTATGAAGAAATGTGTAAATTTTGGAAAAAGTCTTATCAACAAAATTATTATCTCTTCCTAATGAAGAAAGTAAATGCCTACTTGTCTTATTCTCATGCATGAGAACAAGAAATCACATTTTTCCTCCAACTAGAGAGAGTGAATCAGGTATTTTCTGTTAATCTTGAGGATTTTTCACATTTGCTAGAATTTTCATGAGAATGTGTAAATTGCACTGCCAGACTGTAAGAGCTGCATTAAACTCGAAGTCTGTACGTTGTAAAAAGCAACCAACCATTCCTTCCATGTATGCATGTGTGTGCATGGGTGCTTTGCTTTGCTTCACCAAGAGAAAACAGTAGTTTGGTGCACTGTGGGAGAAGCAAGGAGCAGATGTAACTAGAATCATAGACTCATAGAGTGTGAAGAGACCACAAGGGCCATGCAATCCTACCTCCTGCCATGCAGAAATACACAATCAAAGCACTCCCAACAAATGGTAATCCAGTCTCTGTTTAAAAACCTCCAAAGAAGGAGTGTATTCCACTGTCAAACAGCTCTTTTGGTTAAGAAGTTCTTCCTAATGTTGAGGTGGAATCTCTTTTCCTGTAAGTTGACTCTGATTTCTAGTCTCTGAAGCTGCAGAAAACAAGCTTGCTCCATCTTCAGTATGACATCCTTTCAAATTTTAAAAAATGTCTACCATGGCACCTATTAACGTTCTCTTGTCCAGTATAAACATACCCAGCTCCCTAAGGCCTGTTACAGACTGCCAAAATAAAGCTGCTTCGGGTCTCTTTGGAGGTATGCTGTTTAAATTATGCATGCACCCTAAGAATCCAGAAGCTGCACCAAAGCTGCACTCCAGTGCTTAGGACTGGAGTGGGGCTTTGGTGTGACCTCCGGACTCTTAGGACCCATGCATCATTTAAATAGCATACCTCCAAAGAGACCCAAAGCAGTTTTATTTTGGCAATCTGTAACAGGCCAATGTCACCGAGGATAGGGCATGATTTCTAGGCTTTTTACCATTTTGGTTATCCTACTCTGGATAGGCTCCAGCTTGTCAACATGCTTTTTGAATTGTGGTGCCCAGAACTGGACATAGTATTCCAGGTGATGCCTGACCAGAACAGAATAGAAATGTACTATTACTTCCCTGTGTGTAGTATGTGCCCTGCCTTCCAGCCCTGGAGCAAATCATCTACACTCAGTGAAAGGAGGATGTCCCATCTCTAGTGCTGAAGCAAGAATCAGTAAATATTCTGTTCAGCTTTGTTTTGCATGGAGTAATATGAGAGTCCAACCTGTAATTCACCTCAGAAAGCAAAATGTGTTGGCTAACCTAGCTAGATGAGATAGGATGATCTGATCCAATATGGTTCTTTTCTTGTTCTTATCTCTAACGTAGTAGTTCCATAGCTTGTTTGAAATCAGAGGAAGAAAAATAATTTGATTTCTATGAACTCAATATTTTGGGCTTTAAGAAATAATATGACACAATTGGCACAGGAACCTTCCCTTACTCACTAACTCCATAAGTTCTTTCATTTAGAGTATTGGGCGTGGAATGATGTCCAATATGCAGAGTTCATTAAAGACAATGACAGGAAATCCATATGCATTTGGAGTTCTATTTTGCCTTATCTGAGAGAACGTGCATTGGTTGCAAATCCAATAAAGAATAATATCTGAATATTGATTAGACATCAGGTAGGAAATGTTGATGGTTGGATACTAATTTTTGGAGAAAAAATATAGATGTGGAAGGCCATATGTTGAAATAAAATCAGTATTTGAATTAAGGAAGGCACATTTAAATCAGGGATGTGCAACTGTTTTCTTGCTATATGCTTCTATCCAACAACTTTCATTGGTCCTAGCCAGCATAGCTAATGGTAAGGGATTTATGAGAACTGTAGTCCAAAGGAATCTTGAGGAGCTGCCTACTTGGGATCTAAACCTTTGAAATGAGTTGTCTTTTACTATATTATAGGGATGTAAAAATATTTACATATGTTCCCGTTCTTTATGAGAAGAGATATCTTCACACATTGCAATACAGTATTAAAAATGTCATTGCATAATTTACCTCCCCTGTTGAAGAACAAAAATACCATTTTTTGTCTCTTAAAAGATAGCAGCAACAACAATATCAACAAATATTGTGATTTCCGCAAAAAGAGCAAAAGATTTTTATACAAAAACATTTTGCACCAAAAAAGGAGGGGGAAAAAGATTTTATTAAGTTTTTTTTTTTCCTCTCTCAAACTCCTGAAATTCAAAAAGTCAGTGAAGAAGGCATAGAAACTCTAATCATCCTGACAACCACAGCTCACATCTGAACTTTTTTCATTCGCACGTGTATGAAGAGTTACATGCCTACTACAGTTCAAGAAAGATATTGACAAATTGGAACACGTTCAAAGGAGAGGGACTATGGGGTGAAACAAATGGGCAAAATAAAGTGGTTTCCAGCTGCTTTGAAGGCAGGGCATTTAGATGACACATAGCTTGAAAGTGGCTGGAAACCAGACTGAAGCCATGCTTTGGGAGCAAAAAGAAGCTGAGATAGTCTGACAAGGCAGAATGTGTGCATCTTCGCAGCTGCATAAAAAATACGTACCCCAGCACTAGTGCATGTTAAAGGAAAGAAATAGAAGTGTGACAACTCAAATGGATGTAATGACAACATATACAAACCACACAGTCCAACAGGGGGCATGGGGTGCAAGGGTGTGAAGAAGATTTCAATGATTGTACAGGGCTGATATATCGATGCCCTGAACTGGTAGAGAATTGCATGTGCAACTGTGTGGCCGATCAAACAGGAGGGTGTATGGATGGACATGGAAGATACTTCATTTCAGGCAATATATTTGTGCAATGGTACAAATTTAAAGGGGGGGGGGGCACAACAACAAAAATTACCCAGCAAAGTGGCTTGGTGCCACACTGTGTGGTTGGCCCAGGCTTATTCAGCCCACCTTGGGAGCTGGTTTTGTGGACAGCAGGGTTTTGACCCACTTTTGGAAAAAGCAGGATTGAGCTGCTTTTTTCTGCCTGTCTATTCTGCCCCTAAGGTTGCATCTTCACTGCAGAAATAATGCAGTTTGACACCATTTTAACTGCCATAGTTCAATACTTTGTTATTTCAGGATTTGTAGTTTTGTGAAATATTTAGTCTTCTCTGTCAGAGAGCTCTCGTGCCACAAAACTACAGATCTCAGGATTCTATGGTATGGAGCCGTGGCAGTTAAAGTGGTATCAAATTGAATTATTTCTGCGGTGCAAATCCAGCCTTTAACTGCCCAGACTTAGTGTGAGGGAATGCTGGGAATTGTAGTTTATTGTGGCACTAGAGCTCTCTGACAAAGAAGGCTCAATGTCTCAGAGAACTACAGGTCCCAGAATTCCCTACCATTGAGCCAGGACAGTTAAAGTGGTCTCAAACTGCATTATTTCTACAGTGTGTTTTGGACCTAAGAGATGATTTGATACCCATCATTAAATATCTGAAAGGATGCTATGCAGATGAAAGCTTGTTTTCTGTTCCTCCAAAGACTAGAAGATGAACCGGCTGATGCAAATTGCAAGAAAAGAGATTCCACCTAAACATTAGGAAGAACTTCCTTACTGGACAAGCTTCTTTACAGTGGAGTGGACTGCTTCAAAGGCTGGTTGACTGTCTTATTTCAGATGTCTTTAAACAGAGGGTGGATTGCCATCTTTCAGGAGTTCTTCAGTTGTATGTTCCTGCATTGCAGAGGGTTAAAGGAGATTATTCTTGCACTCTCTTCAAATCTATGTTTCTATGATTCCACTGTATCTTAAGGTGGATTTTGAATTTCATTAGTGTTTTTAGTTACAAATCTAAACCATATTTAAACTTTCCATATTAATTAGGAAGAATAATTCCAATGCCATTTTTCAAGCCATGGATTCATTCTTCTGGGCCAATGATGTACCTATGATTGTTGGGATAACAATAGTAAGTAAATCACATCCGTGAAGGCGGGTAGCCTGATACAGAAGATATGATACATCTGTCTGGTTTTTAGTATTAAATTTTAAAATGCTACCCAGGGTGATGGACAATAAAAAAAAAAGATTAGGAATTTAAAAAAAAATTACAACCCTCTGTGGCCATGCTGATGGAGATCCTAGGACATGCAATTTACAAAGGTGAATTTTCTAAGCTATGGTTGAAAGTGAAGATTATCCATGCTAATTCATCTAACATTTCAGAGAGCTGGGCTTTACATTAGTGTCACAATAGGGATGCCATTTTCCTTTCCATAATGTTTAAAAGGCCTTATCTCATGGCTTGATTGCATCTCATGGTGAGAATTCTCCAACTTTCTCTCCATGACAATGGGATGTGCAGATAGGTGAGGAAACTCATTACATGATACAACTGAGTGAAATAGGACAAGACTTAAAATATTGCTATAAAGAGTGCTCTCCTTATCTATGTAGCTCTCCAGGGGTACCACAGTGGATTCCAAGCTATCATTCTGCAAGATAATTTTGGTTTGCACTCATTATGAACCAAATACATAGGAACCTTCACTATGAGATGCCAAATTCCAATGCAAATTCTATTTGCAAAGTCTCAGCCATCACTTCAAAACAGGTATTTGAATTCATCTTGTATTATTGATGCTTCTAGGCTTACACAGCATGCTTGACAAGGCCTGATTTGACTTGGCTAGATTCACAAATCACAAATATGAAGTTCTGGTGTATTTAAGTGGGGAAAAACCAAAGTCATCTTGAAGTGCTGATGTGCCTACCTAGGATGTAGAAATGTCAATAATTGGATTTATTTATATGCCGCCCAATCACTGGGAATCCGGGTGGCTTACAACAGAGGAGATAATAGGTGATTCCCTGCCCTCAGGCTTACAATCTACAAAGACACGACACAAAAGGAAAAGGGAATGGTGAGGGGGGAGGGGATCAGATCCAGCATTCTTCTCTCCCTCTGAGTCCTGGACCAAGGCAGATGGACTGGAGGGAGGGCTCTTCTTCTTCAGGCTAGCCCTGATGGAGCTGGGCCTGCCTGGTCACCTCCCTCATAGGCCGGAAGATGGCAGTTATGGAGGAAGGAGTCTCTTCTTCCAGGCTAGCTCTGATGGAGCTGGGCCTGCCTGGTCAACTCCCTCATAGGCCGGAGGTTCTCTATGTCTATGTGCTTACAATGTTACACAATATCTTCCTTTGCTTTGATAATTTCTGTGGAGTTTCTTATACCCTTGAACTATCTAGCAAGAAGAAGAAAATCTCCCATGGTTTGGTTCATTGAGGTTTCAAATCTGAAATTCTCTCTCTCCTTTTCTTTTCTTTTCCCCTCTCCTTTTATTTATTTATTTTTTCACCACCATTTTCCAGGCCCTTGTTTGGGACCATCTTACAGGCTCTAAATTACTGCTCCCTTCAGGTTTAGCTTTCCACTATTTGAGAAGCCACCTCTCCTTAACACACAGCTTTCTGTGTCTCTCTGATAATATACTCAGTGGTGCTAGTAATTCTGTATTTCCTTGCTTCTTCCTCTACCCTCCCTCTTCACAAAATGTTACTTTCATACAAGCTTTCAAAAAAAATTCTTGTTCCATTCTCCATTCTGAGATATGTTTCTTTTTCTTTTCTTTTCTTTTTTGTTACATAACAGTTCTCAGTCCCATAAAAGCAGCTATATCCTTTTATTATATTGATACAGTAGGGCAGGGTTTGTTCAGTATGGTATCAAGATAACTTGAATGGAATTGGAACCCTCAATCACTTACAAGTTTTATGTTATGTTAGTCCTACATACACCATGTACTCTTTGAGGTAAAGCATTTTCTTTCCTTCTGTTTTTAATCTTTACTTTTATGGTAAACACATAAGTAAATTAATTAATCAGGAAGAAAGGAAAGAAGGAAGGAAGGATGGAAGGATACAGCAATATCTTAAACATTTTGGGTTTGAATCTCTTAACATTCAGTTTGGGTTGTTTCTTTGTTCTAAGAAGTTCTTCATCTTTAACTATTGTTGGAGGGTACCACAAGGTCTTCTCGGTTCTGGGAAATAGTTTTATCTATTGAATTTAGCTAGTATAAATGGTCGGGAATTTTGTTTCACTTGGTTTTGGATGAATGTACCAAAAACTAACACCTTTTTTTAAATTTGGTTTGGAAAGGTCTTGAGGTCTGAAATATCTAAATGTGAGAAATAGCAAAATAGCAAAACTTGTCCTTCTTTTAAAGTTTTTTTCCTGACTTTTTAATAAATTTGCTGAGTTTTCTCTAACATTCCATGTAGCCCAAGCAGCCCATTACCTATTGTTTGATCCATGAGACTCACAGGCTTCATTGTCTGAGTAAAAGTAGGACACAAATGTTTAGACACACTCACACACTAATACAGAACAGTGCTAAAATTAAAATGGTAGCCACCAAGCACCTCTCCACAAAGTATTATGAGGTGATTTAATGGGAGTGGAGGCACTGGCAAATGATTTCTATGCTGAGAGCTCCCTCAAGTGCCTGTAACTGGTCCTGTTTTAGGTAACATGTAGCAGTATGTCTACCTCGGTTTGAATCCACAATGACAACACTTCCTTCTCCTTGGTGTTTGAAGAGTTCCAGTTTGAATATGCACTTTACATAGAACTTTAGAGCTGATGAATCATTTGAGTTCATATATTTATCAATCAGTTAGAAGTACTGGGGATTCATGGAGCTAATAATCTAATACAAATGATGTATCTGCATTCCTGGTTTGGCTGGGGTAGAGAAGGAAGCCTCCTCATTTTGCCAATACCCAGTATAAAATGTAAAAATTCTTGATTCTTAATGCAAGTCTTGCTTAGATTCCATATCAAGTCCATTCATAAGTCCTTTTCTATACTCCCCCCTTCAGCATCTTGACCCTAAATCTGTTCCGTGTTGTACTTTTTTTTTTTTTAAAGTAATTTCAGAAAACTCTCAGCCATGAAGCAGTGTTACTGTTATTTGCTGTTTCAGCCTGTCACTAAACCAATGGAGCATTATTAGCAAACAACCATCTGCAATCATCTGGCATTATTAAGGAAAGTTCTTCATTCTTTTTCCTTGCACCATAATAAACTTCAACAACTTTCCGGTAAACAAGGAGAGATGGACAGGGAGGAGAAATTGAATATATTTAAAACAAAAAATAACTCTGTGTCCTAAAGAAGATCTAAGAAGCAGTGCAAGGAACTGATCCAACTCCCAGCTGAAAACCTGAAACATTTTCAGATCATTGGAAAGACTCTCACTAGGGAATTTGTTCATATCCACAGGATTTATTATAAAGAACCAAGTAAAAAGGTCATTTTCTAATCATCTGAACAAGACTCTTGAAATCCACTTTTGGAACCTACACAAATTCCATTTCTATAAAAACGATAGAGTATTAGCATATAGTTTAATTATACCAATATTTCTGCTTCTTTTGTAGACCATATATCTCACAAGAGAAACAGGGGAAGCTAAAATTGGCTTGGTTTCCACTCTAGATAGACACAACTGCAAGACATTTTTAATCTGATTTAGCATTAGTTGTTCTTTACTGATTAGTTACATTTGCATTTGTATTCCCACACTGATATTAGGTTTATTGTCTTGTTCAAAGAAATGCACATACGCACAAACTTATATGCACTTGACCAAGATTTTTCACAGGCTGCCTCCACACTGCAGAAATAGTCCAGTGTGATAGCATTTTAATTGCCATGGCTCAGTGTTATGGAATTCTGGAAGTTGTATTTTTGTGAGATATTTAGCTTTCTCTGTGAGAGAGCTCTGGTGCTACAACAAACTACAAATCCCAGAATTCCATAGCATTGAGCCATGGCAGATAAATTGCTGTCAAACGGAATTATTTCTGCAGTGCAGATGCAGCCTAAATGTCCATTAGCACATCTCCAATTAAGTGAGAGCCAGTGTGGTGTAGTGCTTTGAGGGTTGGACTAGGACTCTGGGAAACCAGGGTTCAAATCCCTATTCAACTAAGGAAATCCACAGAATGACCTTGAGTAAATCAAATTTTCTTAGCCTTATAGGAAGGCAATGACATATCCCCTTTGAACAGAGCTTAGCAAGGAGATTCCATAATGAGTTCACCTTAGGACCACCATAAGTCAGAAATGACTTGAAGGAACACAAATAAGTAGCTATTAGTTGAACAGGCAGTTTTATTATTTACAATATCTCATATCCTATTTCAGGTAAATCATAATTTTTATTTTATTTTAGTGTTTGAGGAACTGATTATCCATATCTTCTGCTAGATAAGGTCTGATATTATGACAGAGAAAACAGGGAGTGGGTCCCATCTGTGGCCAGTGTTGCTAACTGACACCTCGACCCCCACCCTCAACCCCCTCCATGAGTTTACATAGTAGCTATGGCAGCAAGCAGCCAACTTCTTGAGATGTATCACCATGGGGCATTTTAATTTAATGTCTGCTCATTATTAGTCCCATCACCTTCTTTCTCCTCACCTTCCCACCAGGGCCCTCCGTTCTGGTACTCAAGGTCTGCTGTCCCAGCCCAGGATTTCCTCTGCCCCATCCCAGATTCGCCCCTTTTCACTCGCTGCCCCTCACTCCTGGAACCTTCTTCCCCCGCGAACAAGAGCCATCACTTCTTTAACCAGCTTCAAAACGGAGTTGAAGACCATCCTGTTCCAAGAAGCATTCCCAGGCATTATATAATTGTCACTTGCTATTTGATGTTCTTTTGTTGCCTGTTTTATTGAATTATTTCCTGTATTGTTATGTATTTTATATGTATTATCCTACTAGAGAGGCAGGCTAGCTCCAACAGGCCTCCCTGGAAGATGATTAACCATCCATTAAGAACCCAAGCCCTCCCTCCAGTCCATCTCCCCTGATCCAGGCCTCGGAGGTAGAGAAGAACTGCTGGCCCTCATCCCCTTCCCCACCACCACTCCCTTCTCCTTCTGTGTTGTGTCTTTCTAGATTGTAAGCCCGAGGGCAGGGAACCGTCCAATTAAAAAGATTGTATGTACAGCGCTGTGTAAATTTACAGCGCTTTATAAATAAAGGTTCATCATCATCATCATCATCATCATCATCATCATCAGACTACATTGGCAAGGGCTTCCTAAACCTTATGTGTATAGTAAATATAATCCTTTTGCTTGGACCTTACTCACACTTTGAAAGACTCACTTTTTGGATTGTTTGTGTTGTTGTATGGTGTCAAGTCACTTCTGACTCACGGCAACCCTATGACAGGTTTTCTTGACAAGATTTGTTCAGAGAGAGCTTTTGCCTTCTTCCGAAATGGAGAGAGTGTGACTTTCTCAAGATCACCCAGTCGGTTTCCATGGCTGAACAGCGATCTGAATCCTGGTCTCCAGAGTCCTAGTCCAACACTAAAATCATGACATAGAGCTCACTGGTGTAGGAGTTTGAGCATTGAATCCCCTATGCTGCCTGGGGAGTTATGGGAGCTGCTGTCCAAAAGAATAACCTTTCCAGGCTTTGCTTTGGATTCTAGTATCTACTAATTACTAAGGTCCAGCATCTATGGATGGATGAACTCCCCATAGCTCAGTTTGGAATTGACTCAGCAAGTGTTCAGAAAAGCTTATCTATTTTCTGTTGCATTATCTATTTTCCGTGAGTTCTTTCTCAGCTCATTGTCTAGTTTATCTATTTTTTGTGAATTCTTTCTCAGCTCATTATCTTGGTGTTATACACTATTGTTGATGCTGCATACTTGAATGTTATCATATTGTCTCCTAGAAATTAAGGTTTGCTTCTGCCTGTCCTCTGCCAGACTCAAAGTAGAATCTAAAAGGTAGAGAGTCACTTTAAAATGCAACCTCAGTCACTCACCTTCTGTCACATTTGTAGCTAGGTTTGGGATCTGGGTTAGGAGCAAAAGCTAATAAAACATTTGGAACAAATAAATGAAGAGAATGGAATCAAATAGGCAAGATTTTCACTAAATCTCAAAGCTGAGCATCCTGTTTACATATACAAATTTCCTGAGAACAAAGACTTTCCTCTACTATCCATTTATTTTTTGTGGGGATATAATTTATCATGAAATTTGTTCTCAGGCGAGGCAATGAATAATTTTAGAATTTCTTTCACACTATTCACAGTTTGGGACTTATTTTTTCTAGAATCTACATGGCTTTTTCCTTCCACATGGAACAGCATTTTCTGAATAGATAATGTTATTTCTGTGTAAAAAAAAGTCAATATATTTATATTTTATATCCATGTGCAATTTTTTTTTACAGAATATGTCTCTAACTAGACACACACAACATGTCATTGCTCCAGGATTCTCCTTTTCAAGGGTTTCCTGATGCACAAAAAGGACATTTCTGGCATTTTTTTTTTAAAAAAACCTTTCAAATATTCTTTCAATCTTTAGATTTTTAATGAATTATTTTTAATAGCAAGCTGCACTCCAATTGGAACAACCAATTCTCAGAGCTGGCTACTCTTCTCCAGTTCTCAGGACAAGGGGGAGGAATCACAATGTGAGAACACTGTTTTGAAAAGTATGTCTGTGTGTGTTTCCTCATTTCTTGGACCTAAATACTGCACTATGTAAAAATGTAGTTGATCCTTAGGTTTTCATCATTGGGGCCTGGCCACTCTAATACCACCAGTGGCTGTTTCCTTTGACATCAGAAGGCTAATCCATAAATGAAATCTCAGGGCCTGGGATAGTCCTGAAGTGGCAATACTGCATATAGCATTTGGTAAACTGTAATTTTTGAAGTGTAAGTCTATTTTGGTTCATGTTCTGCCCCAGAGAGTGGCAATTAGATAGTATTTACATTAAGATCCAGACCAAATTAATTTGGTCCCCATCTCTGCTTCAAGGCAAGACTGTACACTTTTAATGTTTCTAAAAACTTGGATTAGGATGCTACTGGTGTCATCATATATTGTCAGAGCAGAAACAGATATTATCAGATGGGGGAAATTGGGGAAGAAAAAGGCATACACCAAGTAAAGTCATGCAATCACACTGAAGAATTTTAGATGATGGCACACTTATCCAGGATTTAACCCATGAAGATCCAGGAATGCTCCAGCAACACACCATTCCTGAGACCTCCTTGGGAATGGTTTGTTGCTGGAGCATTCCTTGATCTTCATGGGTTAAGTCCTGGATAAGTGCAAAGTTATCTAAATTTCTTCAGCATGATTGCATGACTTTGCCAGAAGTATGCCCTTTACAGCCAGCTTTTTTCCCCATCTGATAATCTCCTACAATAGTAGCCCCCAGTCAGCATGGCCTGTGAGGGTTCAACTAAGCACTAACTTTTGCTAAATGCAAATGCTGGCTTACTGCATGTGAATATGCAGGTCACAAATTTGTTTTTTGGTTTTTTTAATAGAACAAATTACAAGAAAAGAGATTCCACCTAAACCTTAGGAAGAACTTTTAAAAAATGTAAGTGCAATTCGATAGTGGGATAGATAGCCTCAGAAGGTGGTAGTCTCTCAATCTTTGGAAGTCTTTAAACAGAGGTTGGATAGAAATCTTTCAGGATTGCTTTTGTCGTGTTTTCTTGCATGGCAGAGGGTTTAGTCTAGATGGTTCTTATGGCCCTTTCCAATTCTAAGATTATATTATTTCATGGTGCTAAAGACACAAAGCATCTACACAACCTGCTAATTTTTGCGGTCTTGACCAGGCATATCTGTCAACATCCCACATCATCTTTGTCCACACATAGCCCATATAGTTGTGCCTTTGAGTCATTTCTGACTTATGGCAGACCTAAGGTGAACCTATAATGTGGTGTGGCTAAAAGTAGACTTGTCCAAGATAAACCAGTGGGTTCCCATAGCTGAATGGGGATTCAAACCCTGGCTTCCAGAGTCCTAATCCAAATCACTATGTCATACTGGCTCTTTGGGATCCTTAGGAGCAGTAAAAACCTAAGTAGCTTGAAAAGGTTACATAGCTTCAAAAGTAATTCCCACAGCTTATAATATCAAAAAAAAAAAAAAAAAAAAAGCTAGCCAATGAAAGAAGCACCTGTGGAGCTTCGAAGAACTGCTACCCCTGCAAGAATAATTAGAAAACAGAGGAATAGAGCATTAGCTGCTTCAGAGATATCGCCAATGGAGATACAATTCTCCTACTGTGGCTTAGTGAGCAATAGAAAATCCTTGGTTCCTCCCTTGATATAGCAAGGAAGAAAGAATTTAAGTAAATATTTAAATTTATGGATAGCTTTCAGTTTATAACTGCAAAATATAATGTCCTTTATTTCTTGGTTGCCTCCTTTCTTTTTCTCCCTCTGTCCTTCTCTCCCTCCCATCGTCTAGCTCTGGTAAGAAAAATAACAGCAGGTTTAACAATATCGACAGACTCTTGTCTCATATGTAAAACTGTTCTCTGTACAAACGTATTGGGGGCTTTAGGGCACTAAGAGAGAGCAAGATTGAAGTTTCATTAATACATCCCCTTAAGCAAGCACTCAGACTGGCTCACTCGGCAGCTGTCTGGATTCCTTCTGGCTGGAAATGCCAGGGCAGAAGCTCAGAACCAGCTGACATGAGAAAGGAGGGGAGGGAAGAAATAAGATTAAATTGGATATTTTTCTATGTGTATATTATACCCAGCGCTTGATCTGTTATTATGTTTGTGGTTTTTGTTTTGGTTTTTTGTATGTGGTAAAAATATATTTAAAAGGTTACCAAGCAGCTTCATTTTCATCATATGCACAAAATATATATAAATATATACCATACAAATATTCAGATGTGATCATTATCAAAATGCATTCTTAAATGTCATAGGAAAAATATTTTTCTCTCCGGCCACATTTGATTATAATGTTCAAATCACAGTAGTACTTGAAGTGGATGCAAAACAGCCACCTTAAGCATTTGGAAGTAATAAAGCAATACTGTTTGCTACAATGTTTTCATAAGATTGGAGATGTTTGCTACGCTTTCAATCATTTTACAGTAAGCAAAGCATTTTCCTATAGTCCCATTCATATTATATTTCTAATTCTGAACATTTACAAAATATTATAATGAGCCATTATTATATAGAGCCATAAAAGGTGGGGGGCACACCACACCTGTAGCTCTATCAAGAGTCCATTCCTCTCTCTGAAACAAGGAATAGCAATTTCTTGGTATCTTCACTAGGGACTGACCAATTTGTCAGTACGACTTCCTTCTATTTTGATTTACTAAAATAAAGACAAAGCAAAGGAAAACAAAACCTGAAATTCTTTCCATACTGCTTATGAGGATCCTCCCATTTTGTGTGTGTGTGTGTTCCTAAAAGAAATTAACCAAAAGAAATTCACACCCACTTGCACTGCCCACATTTAATAGATGCTGCAATAACAAGATAATGACTTAGGCCCAAAGCAGACAGGCCAAAAGAACCACACCTGGACTCCATCAGCTTTGATTGCATTGCTGACTGTACAGCCCAGTGCCAATCTGGACAACCACTATGGTCCTGAACCAGGCTGCCGGAAGGAGTGGATTATATCTGCTCCTTTTTGGCTCGGTTCTTCTTGCTTGGCATGGCGGCAACACAGTTTTAGGCTGTGTTCGGGGGGTGGGTGTTGTCTAAACACCACACTCCCAATGTGGCCTGAAGTCATATCATTTTAGCCATGTGTTTTGGGCCTTAGTACTGGCAACAAACATAGTAGAGAACAATGGGTTATCTTCCTAGTAGAAGCTACAAATACTTTACTATAGACCAGGTTTCACTAAATAACTGGTGAATTTACCATTTTGTTCTAAAAAAGTTCACTCTGCAGAACTGTATGTCTTCAGTAACATATGCTTTGGTCTCATTGCCTTTGGATTGCTGCAATGCACTCACATGGAGTTGCCAATAAAAAGTGCTCAGAAACTTCAGTTGGCCCAAACAATTGCAGTCGGATTGTTAGTGGGGATTGGCTACATGTCCCTTGTTGCAACAGCTCCAATTACTCCCTTGTTGCAACAGCTCTACTGGATGTTGGTCCATTTCTGGGCAGAAATCAAAGTGCTATTTATGACCTATAAACTGCTATATAGCTTGGGTTCAGGCTAATAAAAAAACGTATGTCCCTATATGAGCCTGTTTGAGCTCTGAGATCTTCAGGTGAGGCAATTCTCTCTGTCCCTCTATCTTCAAAAGCATGTTTTATGGGAACAAAGGTGAGGGCCTTCTCAGTGGCTGCTCTTAGGAAGAATAACAGTTCTCTCTCCTTGTTCTTCTTCATCTAACAAGTGATTTTTTAAAAAAACCACTAAGATTTTAGCAGTTGACTTTCATGGGCTTTTAACAGTGTGTTGTTTCATCGATGTTAAAAAATATTCTGTCTTGTAACAAATTTTTAATAGTTTCAGTTTTACAGGTGGTTTAATTGTTTTTAAATATCTTATATGTATATATTTTACCAATATTTTTGTATGTTCTTAATCTTTACTGGTTTTTAATAATGTGTAAGCTACCTTAAGTCCCAGTTTTAGGAAAAGGCAAGATATAAATGATGATGATGATTATTGATGATTGATGATGATTAAGATGATGACAGCTGTATTCAAACTTTGATATATTCAACTATATTCATCTTGAATTTTCACTATGTCAATTGTGTCCTACATTCCTAAGAGGGAGTCTATTAGTGTTTGAAAAAGACCCATAGGATTGAGACATTTTCGGTCTACTGTATTATATTTTATCACTGTATATGGCTGTCCTCGTTACTCAATGAAATTTTATGAAGTGTTTGCTATTATTGATCCAAGTTTCATATTTCTAGATTGTTTATTAAATGCACTTATATTGATTTTACTTCTAATTCAGTACCTCAAACATGGCTGAATATATAGGAATTCAAAGGCAGACTTTAAAAGCTAAGCATTCAAAGAACTTTAACTGAACGGGTGAATCTGTCAGACTTGGTTTCTTCCTTATTCAGCATTTTTAAACCTCACATTCTTTCCATTAAATTAATGAAGAAATATGCACATTTAGAGGTCTAATTTAAAAAAAAACAGACATCAACAATCACCATCAAATTGCTAGTACCAATGTCCCAAGAATCTCTAGGAAGGTAATTCACAAACTCTAGTGCTGTATAGATCGGTAGTGGCTTCTCTAAATATACTTGGATTTCACTTAACACACTTCACTTCCTTTTCCTGGACCATTTATAATATACTAGTCTTAAGTGGTTGGTGTCCACTTGTACCAGATCTTCATCTGCTATCTGGGTCGAGTAAAGACTCCAGATTAGGTCCATGTATTTAAGATCAGAATACACAATAGAGTAAGGGTTAAATTACACGTAATACTATTCACATAATTGGCCTTAGAATGTTAGAATTTTCTTTCCTGAATAGCCAAGCTGAGAGAGTGGGAGGCTGAGGGAGGGAACCAGATTTCTTGCACATGTTTACAGCCACCATGTCATGGTCTTCTTTCATGCTAGTGGTTTTCATGTTGCCTTTTTGGAAGACAACTTTCATCTTCAGATTGAGTAATATAGAAGGTGAGTTATTTAGAACTTTTTCTCCATGTTTGCTGAAACAGAGTATTCCTTCTTTAGAGTATTTCTTCTTTTGTTGGCTTTTCTTCAGCGAACAAAACAAATTGTTGCAAGGAATGGTCTCACTTTCCCCTAATTGCATGACTCATTCTCTGCAAGCAGCACATCAGTAATTCTATATACCAGCCTATTAAAATCAAGTCAAGTAACTTCCAGCAGTCATCCGATTTCCTTCTGAGTGGAACCACAATTCATCATGCTGTGTATTCTACTTTAGGTTGGTGTACTTGTTACCAATTATTGGTGCCACCTATGTCAGTTCAGTTGCCAGCTATGATGTGGGCTCTCCTCATGCTACCAATACCTATGTGTCCCTGACAGTAATACATGTGGTAGCTCATTCAGCTAGGGGCAACAAGTTAATCCAAATGTCACAGGTGTAATATGGGGGGAATTGCACACAGAAACTGTTTACAATGGTATCTTCCTGGTGAGTTTAACACAGAGATGGGGCTAACCATCTTAATATTTATTTGGAGGGAAGCTAGAAGAGACCTGTGATAGGATCTGTCTTATTTGTACAAATAGATGAGCTGCAGCATAAGGGTGAATCGTCCTCCTTAGTACTTTAGTTCCATTCCAAGATGCATATTGTGCCTGAAATCCTGCTGCTTAATCCCAACTAGAATAGTCCCATTCAATGAATTGTTAAATGGTGAGTCATTACATAGGTAAATCCCATTGATTAAATGGGGATTTACCTTTAGGTGGATACCTTTAGGTAAGAAAAGCAACAGAATTCAAGTTAATGCTTTCAATAACTCTAAGATATATGATCATAGTTCAGCCACCTTTGTGTCCGATTTGGTTTTTAGACTCAATCCCATGGCCCATCCAAGGCATTTGCTGCTTCAGGACTGGAGTGGAGCATGGAAGGGATTTATGAGGATAAAATTTTCCCCAAGCACCTGCTTAGTTGTCTAATCTGCTCTACAGGCATCTTGTGAAGTACAGCCCATGCTCTGCTGCCAGTGATGGCTGGTTTTTTTTTTTCATGTCCATGAAATGGTAAATCCATGCTATGCATTGATCTGAGCTATGAGCTATAAGGTGCTGGTCCTACTTGGGGTGTGTGTGTCAGGTTTAGATTAAATCTACATTAGTAGATTTAAATTAGATTAATATACATTTACATTAAAATCCAGAGCACATTCACCGCCCACCCCCTCACAAGGGAGCCACCAAGTGCTACTGTTTGCTAGTGATCATTTGTGGTTTGAATTGTGTCTCATATGTGAGCTGAGCTGAGTGATTCTGGGTAGTAGGGCCAGATTAGATGAACTTTTGATACATATTTGGTTCCATGATTTAACACTTGCATGAGCCTGATTCTCTTGAGTATCTATGATCCCTTCTTGCATGTTGTTGAGAGGATTACTCCTGGAATTATATTCGTCAGGGCTTGAAGTAAATAAGTAAGTTTATGTGTCAAAGCAGGAGTAGTGGTATTAGCAGTGATGGCAGTAATTACAAGATTTGTTCAGCCTAAGTGACTGTTCTTCCTTACCCCATCAAAATTACTTGAATCTGATGCAGGCAAACATTTTAGCAAATGCTTCCTTTGCACTCACATAATGCATAATCTTTTCTAGTCTGTACGTGTTCCTGAACACAAACTTCTGCTTAGCCTTCCTCCTTGCCTTTTTAAATAAAATGAATAAAAAGTCAGATTACAGATGAAAAAGGTTGCACATAGAAAATATATCAGCGTCCCAAGCATGTGTGTTCTTGAGGTTTCCTGCTTCTATTAACACCCCAGTCCCCAGTCACCACTGCTTAGCCTCAGATGTTTAATTACATAAAGATACACAAATGTAAAATGACAGTGTTGTCACTTAACTAACACTGACAATGAGCAAGCAAATGGAGAATACCAGCTAAGAGGGGTGAAATGGCTCTTTCTGTTTAAAAGAACATTTGCCAAAGATATGTTACAGTGGGTCCTTGTTATCTGCTGGCATTTGGTTTCAGGACCCCCCCCGTGGATAACAAAATCCATGGGTACTCAAGTCCCGTTAAATATAATAGCATAGCAAAATGGTGTCCCTGATATAAAATGGAAAATCAATGTTTACTATTTGGAATTTATATTTTTTTAAAATATATTTTCAATACGTGGATGCTTGAATCCGTGGATAAAAAAAAATGTGGATAAGGAGGGCTGACTGTATATCTTGATAAGGGCAAGACTATGGCCAGGTCTGAGGAAGGTGCCCTGAAGGCTTTCCTTGATCCCCACCGCTCTACCCTACTGCCCTAAGTGTGTTTATGAGATATTTATCTACCTTGCACAATTATAGCAGTTTGATACTAGTCTAACTGCTGTGGCTCCATCCTATGGAATCTTGGTATTTGAAGTCTGGTGGGGGTACTTAGAATTCTCTGCCACATAATTTCAGTGCTTTCTGTTCAGGGTGTGTGCACTAGAGAGGTGTAAGTCCTTCACTAAACTACAAATATCAAGATTCCATAGGATGGCGTCATAGCAGTTAAGACTCGCACCAAATTTCTGTAATAGTGCAGTGCCAAACCCATGAGGCCCCCACCTCCAGTAAATGGAAAGGTAATGAATGCTGAATGTTTAGTCAGGACTGCCTTTGAAAAAGCTCTTGTTAGCTCAAAGAACTGCATAATATCCATTCCTATGTATGGACCTATCATGATGGAGAAAACAACTTGCCGGGGGGGGGGGGGAGAGAAAGACAAATAACTATGAGCATTCAGAGGTTGCCCAAAAGTGATATGGTTTGATGCAGAAAATAAGGGAGATCTGATTTTTATTAAAAAAAAAATTTTTTTGGGGGGGGGGGAGTATCTTGTTTGTATGGTGTTGAAATGACATGTTGGACTCAGGCCTGGGGGTTGAAATGACATGTTGGAGGAAACATTCTGGAAAGATGTCTATCCAACCTCTGTGTAAAGACCTTCACAATCCTTTGTAGCAGATCTTCATCTGCTATTTGGGTCGAGTACCCAATAGAATCATAGAGTTGGAAGAGATTGCAAGGGCCATCCAGTCCAACCTCCTGATATTTATTTATTTTTGGAATGGTATAATAATAATAATAATAATAATAATAATAATAATAATAATAATAATAAAAAAATGTATTTCTATACCACTTTTCCATATTGATGAAAGTGGTGAACAGGACAAGAGAATACAACAATACAACAATACAATATATACATAACGATAAAACTGTGTAGAAAAATTACAAATACAATTTAAAAATTATTAAACCAAATCAAGCCAACTGAGCTGATGATCCAAATAGAAAATACATATAGGGGGAAACATATGATATCAGAGCACATGGGGGAAAGCTTGATGGGGAAAAAAGGTCTTAAGTTTCTTTTTAAAAAGATCCAGGGAGGTGATGGAGCGGAGCTCATCGGGAAGGGTGTTCCAAATTTTTGGGGCCAAGATAGACAAGGCCCTTTGCAAGGTCGACACATATTTTGCAGTCGGAACCCTCAGTAGGTTCTTCCCGGCTGACCTGAGTGTGCGGGGTGGGTTATATGGGGAGAGGCGGTCCTCCAAGTAACCTGGGCCCAAGCCATTTAGGGCTTTATAGGTGATTACCAACACCTTATATTGTGCCCGGAAGCGAATGGGCAGCTAATGGAGATCTTGTAAGATGGGCGTTATGTGGTCAGCCCTGTAACAGCCAGCAACCAATCTCGCAGCCATATTCTGCACTAATTGAAGCTTCCGGGTTTGGTACAAGGGTTGCCCCATGTAGAGCGCATTACAGAAATCCAATTGAGAGGTTACCAGAGCATGTACCACAGTTTCGACGTCCCCCCGGCCCAGGTAGGGTCGCAGCTGGTGTATCAGCCGAAGCTGATAACAGGTACTTCTGACCATCGCATCCACCTGAGATGTCAATTGGAGCGACGAGTCTAGAAGCACCCCCAAGCTGTGAATAAAGTCCTTCATGGGGAGCGTGACCCCATTTAGGACAGGTGGAAAAATTTCACTACCAGGGCCCGGGGAGCCTATCACTAGTACTTCTGTTTTCTCTGGATTCAGGCTGAATCTGTTTTCCGTCATCCAGCCCATTACCGACTCCAAGCAGGCATTTAGAGGAGAGATGCCATCCCTAGTCACTGCATCAGTCGGAGACACAGAGAAGCATATCTGGGTGTCATCAGCGTATTGATAACACCGCGCCCCATGTCTCCGGATGATCTCGCCCAGTGGTTTCATGTAAATGTTAAATAGCATGGGGGACAAAATAGCTCCTTGAGGGACACCAAATGTAAGTTCCCTCTTGTCGGAGCAAGAGTCCCCCAGCTGCACCATCTGGAATCTACCCGAGAGGTAGGAACGGAACCATGGAGCGCAGTGCCCCCGATACCTAACTCCCTCAGGCGTTCCAGAAGGATACCATGGTCGATGGTATCAAAAGCCGCTGAGATGTCCAAAAGCACTAACAGGGACATGCTTCCCCTGTCCATGCCCAGACGGAGATCATTGACTAAGGCGACCATGGCAGTCTCAACTCCATAGCCCGCCCTGAAGCCAGTTTGAAATGAGTCTAGAAAATCCGTTTCATCCAAGATTTCTTGGAGTTGGAAGGCAACTGCTCTCTCGATCACCTTCCCCAGAAAAGGCAGCAGCAACACAGGTCGATAGTTATTCCGTATCAGGGGGTCTAAGGAGGGCTTTTTTAGCAGAGGTCTAACTACTGCTAGTTTCAGACTGGATGGAAATCGACCCTCACTAAAAGATGAGTTAATTATGTGGCACAGCATGGATGTTACTGCAGTCCCCACCCCCCACCCCCCGGCCGTCAACCATGAAGGGCAGGGATCGAGAGAGCATGTCGTCTTCCTAACACTTCCAAGAATCTTGTCCACTTCCTCGGTATTCACAAACAAAGTGATCCAGTATAATAGAGTCCACGGAAGCTCTGGATACCTCTCTTATAGGCTCTGAAGAAATACTGGTGTCAAGATCAGCCCTTATCCGAGAAATTTTATCTGCAAAGAAGTTGTTAAATCCGTCACAACAGACTTTTGTTGGCTCTAAAATAGGGTTCAGGGAGGGGGGCAGTTGGGTTAGCTCCCTCACTACCCTGAACAGCTCTGCCGGACGCGACTCCGCGGACACAATACGTGCAGCATAAAACGCAGTTTTGCTGCACTTATTGCCACTCCATAAGCCTTCAATAGAGACTCAAGGAGTGTTTTGTCGGATAAGTGCTGGTGTCTTCGCCAGTTGCGTGCTAGTTGTTGCACAGCCCGCTTCATTTCCCTGAGATCTTCCGTATACCAGGGTTGTTTATTGGAAGTGGGCCGGAAAGGACACTTAGGAGCGATACTGTATATAGCCCTGGAGAGATCTTTGTCCCAGATGTTAGTCAGGGCATCAACAGAATCGCCGTCAGTTCCAACCATATAACCCTCTAGGGCTTCTTGGAACCTTTTGGGTTCCATCAGCCTTCGAGGGTGGACCATCCTAATAGGTCCTCCACCCCCGGGAGGGATTTGGGTAGAAGCCTTTAGTCGAGCCTCAACCAGGAAATGATCCATCCATGATAGGGCAGGGGTGTTGCATACCTCTGCCCACGGATTATCCATGTCCGTGCAAAAGACGACATTGAGTGTGTTACCAGCACACTGCGTAGGCCCTGTGACCAATTGGGACAGGCCCATGGCAGTCATAAGTCACAAACATAACATAATCTTTGAAATCTGTGCAAAACTTGACAACTGTCTGACAACAAATGATAAAATTATTTGCTCTTGCCTGTGAAAATGAACTTTATAAAGATTTGCATCCCTATTGTAAGTGTTTTAATTAATGCACAGCTTTTAAAAAGGTGGCCTACCATGAACTGCCTCTGTAATTCTCCCATTCAGTGTAAGGGTTAAATCTTTTTGAAGTGATTTGTTCTGGGACTGCCAAGATGGTTGGATTTCTGCTTTTTTGCTTCCTTGCAATTTTAATATATTGTTTTATTCTTTAATCCCCTCTAAGACTCCTTAAGCTCTCTGAGCCATTGAAATAATCTTTCTTCTCGTCTCCCCCCTGCTCTCCTTAGCCTTAGCCAAGAGCTGTAGTCAGATAGCCTTGTTTATTTTCCCTGTATAGCTGTAGAAGATTTGATTGATTGTGCTAAGGCAGGTTTTGAAATGGATATTTCAACAACTCCAATGCTGGTTGTCACAATGCTTAAGTATGAATATGTTTGGATGTTGCACACATCTCCTGAGTATTACTGGAAAAGGAAAATACATATTGAATAACAAAATCAAATCAAAGTGCATCTTTTTGGGGAAAATAACAACAATAATCCAAACCTGCCCAATGAGTCATTTTATTTGCCAGAGAGCTAAAGTTCTTAGCAGTATCAACATCTCTTGAATAGGACAAGAATCTAAAAGGACAGCTCCCTCCCACCCCCATGCCAAAGTTATGATCAAAAATTGTAGACAGGGAGATTTTGTGCTAAGAAGTGTTTGGTGTTTTCCATGTGATCTATATTAGGAATTCTACCTTTTCATTAATATCAAGAATCTTTGAACAAAAACTGAAAAGACATGCATGAGTAACCTAAGTATTCTTCCTAGTTATTTCCTTTTGTTGGTTTAAATTTATTTCACATAATTTTACCTAACTACTGATAATGAAACTAAAATGGTTTCCTGATTTGTCTCTTTAAAAGTGAACAATATATACTAAAGCATTAAGAGCAGCTTTGGTTAGACACACTGGTGATGGGCAAGATAAAACTTTCTGAAACATGATCAGTGTTTGTCACCTTCTTTTCCTATTTCATCTATTCCAGTTACAATTGCCCCTCCACTTTTTGTTTGTTTGTTTGTTTTTTAATGTTGTGAAGCCACTCTGAGTCCCAGTCCTGGGAAAAGAGCGGGATACAAATAAAATAAAATAAAATAAATATCCACAGATTCAGTACCCACAGATTCAACCATCCATAGCTTGAAATTATTAAATAAAAATTTAAAATATAAAATCCAAAAAGCAAACCTTAATTTTGCCATTTTAATAAGGAATGCCATTTTACTATGCCATTGTATTTAATGAAACTTGAGCATCTATTGATTTTGGTATCTATGGGGGAGTCCTGGACCCAACCCCCAGTGGATACCAAGGGCCAACAATATACTATTTTGTTAGAAACAGTAGTGTCATTAGGGCTTATGTCTCCTGGGATGGTAACTCATGATGTCACACCCATGGACCTCCTCTCATAGCAGACCACACAGACATTAAATTTTTAAAAGAAGAAGTGCACTGAAGCTGAACCAACTGTTTCCTCATGACACAGGACAGCCGTGAGAGGGTGGGGATGGGACAAAGGCAAAAAGGCACTCTACACATGTCCAGAGTTGTTTATTGTTGTTTGGTACAGTGTGGCTATCAATGCCAGCCTCCCCAACGAAGCCCTGACTTCAATGATGAAGACAACTCTGGGGCCAGTCACACATTTTTTGCACATTGAGATTCACTCTGTGAATGAATTCAAAATTGATTAATCATTCCCACAACGTTTTAAGGCAATGAATCTCTCTGTGACATTTAAATCTGAAGTTCCCATTCACCACCATTCCAGGTCAAAATGGAGGTGCCTCCATTTCCTGAATGGTGGCTGCAGAATCTGAATCAATCCAATAGCTTACTCACACTATCAGAGATGCGGATCATTGCGGTTCTTAAAAAAAAGAATGCCTAGGGGATCCGGTGCCAAATGCACCAGTTTAATTGGTGAAAGTCTGAATGACAGGAAAATAATCTGGTTGCCAAACCAAGTTATTTCGTACTGTGCATGGGGCCTCTGTGTATGTGTGTATAAAAGGAGTAATCATCAGGGTTACTCCCTGCTCCCTGCACGTCTCTGAAGATGCTCTTCCTGCCCCCTTCCCTCCCTCTTTCTGTGCCTCACTCACACACTGAACTGATCAGGGGCTGAGTACATGCACATTAGAAGATTCAAAAGTAACTTGGAATACAGTTTGAACCTTTACCCTCCCCCACTCTCTTTTGATCTTTCTCTTATCTATGATGAACTTCAAAACATCCCCTCATGTGTGGAAGGAGAAAGAGATCTGAGCTTGGTTCCCCCTCCCCCCCCAGGTATGTGCAAATAAATCTTCCACTTTGCAAGGCTCTCTCTCCTCTTCAGCCCAGCTCCTCCCACCCCAGTATACCCAGGAGCATGAGCATGTGTCAGAGTGGTATGGAGGGCCCATTGCTTTAGAGCATCTGTCACATGGCCACAGGACTCAGGAGTGGAGCTCCTTCTCTTTCTCTCCTTCCTCCAGTTGCAACACCAGCTGAGCCAACCAGGCTCCATAGCTGTTTACCCAGTCTCAACCCTCCTTCTCTCCTCCTCCTTCATGAGCCCCTGGAGCTTTTTCCAGAAAGACAGTGGCAGTGTAGTGGCAGGCAGAAGAGGAGGAGGAGGAGGAGGAGGAGGAGGTTGACATAGATCTGGCTACATGATGGTGGGGGAGCATCACATATCCCTCATAGGACCCCATACTGTCACCTACTCCTCTATGTCACTGCCTAATGGCCTTACCCAGTATGTTCTGCACCCACTATATCCCCTAGTGATGCTATTGATTAGAAAGACACTTGGGGAGATTACTGTTGTTTGTTTTCATGTTTTAGATAGGAACAACTGATTAGAGAAGCATTTCTTAAGTTAAATTAATTATTCACTTTCTGTTGTAACACATGGCCTGATGTTGTGACTCTGTCGTCTATCAGACCTCTTACCCTTTCCCTCCACCACTCCCTTCTCCTTCTGTGTCATGTCTTTTTAGATTGTAAGCCCAAGGGCAGGGAACCATCTAACTAAAAAGATTGCATGTACAGCGCTGTGAAAATTTACAGCGCTTCATAAATAAAGGTTAATAATAATAATAGGCAACTGCCAGATGTTGGGGAGTCAAACTGGCCTTCCACAGACCCGGTGAGGGGGCTGCATCCTTTTCCACTGCCCCCTGAGACTTTTTAAAGCCTTCTCAAAATATTAAAAATGACTCCTATACCTGAGCCTACTTACAAGTTCCAGTATACTTCCTGGCTGGGAATTTTTTTCTTCTAAACCTGGAATTTATAGCAAAAAGACTGTATTTTATTCATTTTGGGGGAGGTATGGGAAGACTCTGGAGCACTCAGAAACAGCAATGGAAGGCCTTATGCACTGGGGAGAAATATCACAGGCAGCATTTTCCTGTTCTATCTTTAGTCTATTCCTCTCTAATCATAACTTGTGTGTTGTTTCTCCTGCTATTTAATTTAAATAGTTCAGGGCTTTCAGATATTTAAGAGCTTTGGGGAGCAGCTTATTTTTTTATTTTTATTTTTTTTGGACCTCAGCTCCCCGAAATTCCCAGTCAAAACTAGACCACAAAAAAATAACAGATATCAAGCTGTGTTGAAAATATAGCACTGAATTGGAGTTATATGCAGGCATCTAAGCATCAGAGAAGTGGGATTTATTTTTAAAAGAATCTGTTTTTCATCCAGTGGTTGGGAGAAATGGGGGGTGAACTAGAAGACCAGGAACTCAAGGGTGTGAAAACTGATTATTGTGGCTCAATGCTATGGAATCCTGGGATTTGTAGTTTGTTGCAGGATCAGAGCTTTCTGATAGAGAAGGCTAAATATCTGACAAAACTACAGTTCCCGGAATTCCATAGCACTGAGACATGGCAGTTAAAGTGGTGTCAAACTGGATTATTTTTGAAGTGCAGATGCAGCCAATGATTCTATGTTCTGACCATCAATGACCTTTCTGTAACAATAACAATAGCCAAGAGAGCCAGTATGTGGCTAACTTGTCACTTTGAGAATGTAACTACATCAGAATGACAAAACTGTCTGTGTTGCCTAAAAGAAAAACCTATAAATATTGCACATCTGTTAATACTGGGTTTTCTAGGAAGATACATGATTCCCTAGTTTTGACCTTAGCATGCCAGACCACATCAGTTAAAGAAAGATTTGATTTTGTTTTAATTCCATAGTCATTTAAATTCAGGACACTGCTCAAATGCCTTCTTTCCTGTAGTGTTTCTATTGTCTGTCTGGCATGGGGCTGCCATTTTCCTTGATGAAGTGCTCTGCTGTTCAGCAGGGAGCTCAGACGTCACTCAGTCTAGGACTAGATAATTCAGCTGAGGTCACCCTGGTTTCAAGTGTCTGAACACACAAAGTCACAGGGACTGTGTGTATACATGCGTCTGTGTATGAGCATATGGAGGGAACATACACATTCATGATGTCAAGAGGAATCAAAGCTTTTATTTTGTTACAAAGCTATCACAAGTAAGCTCTTCCTGCCTACCTTCCCCCATCCCTTAGGCTCACTCAGTCACTATTTTTACTGTTGCTGCTATTTTTTTTTTTTTTTTAGAGGAGATCTTTTTATTTTTTTTCCCTTTTTACAAGGATCCCTTGAAACACGTTGCTATTTGTAGCTTTTAAATCAGAGCTAAGTGGTTTCTGTCTGTCTTAGCATCATTTGACTATGAGGGAATATGGTTTCTGTGATGGTATTTAAGCATCTTTCCCATTTGCAGACTCTCTCTAAGGAATGATGTATTGTTCTTTCTGCAGATCATAAACCTGTCTTCGCTTATACATATTAGTAGGGATGGAAGCCCCACAGGATACCCTCATAGCCAGCCCCCAGTCTCTCACAAAAATAGGCAAAGTGAAAAATTGTCCCACAAAGTGGCTTTAACTCATGACAGTTTGCTTCACTGTAGGTTCTCCAATCCACCACTACCAAATTCTAGCCCAACCAAATACCTGTTTTTCAGATGAAAACAAAACTGGAAATTATGTAACATTACTTCAGGGTTCTCAGGAATGCACTTGTGTTGCCCTTGGGGTGGAAGAGGATGTAAAATGGCTCTTAGCTAAGTGCAGTGGCCCATCCCAGAGGGAAGCAGGGGAAACCATTCCATAAGACATATGCATCCCATGTTGCTTTTTGATGATAACAGAATGCTTCTTTTTGTGCAGTCTGGTGCAGGTTTCTTTTTTCTTCTTTTTCTATAGTACCCACCAAAAATTGGAATTGCTACTGGGAGATAGGGCAGACAAGGTCTTTGGCTACCAAATGATACCCTCCTTGTTCCACAAACAAAAACTGTGTGGACTGGCGGATGAACCTGACTTCAGCACTGGGGAAGAGGAAGGATACTCTCTTGTACCTGAGTGGAACACAGTAGTTTAGTGGACTTAGTTTAGAGAAAACAACTCTTTTCTCTAAGGAAAGTTGAGGAGGGAGGCTCAAAAGAGTGCTCCATACTTGCTCCCCGAGAGAGTTGCCTTGCTCTGTTAAATGGCAAGGTTGATGTCTGAGTAATATCTGGACAGTGATATAGGCCACAGCAGAGCAAATAGTTTTTTTAAAAGTGCTGGGTGCTTTATATGTGTGAAATCTTTTAGTAATGTGATTGTAGTAGGAAAAGATGGGATTTGTAGTTTTGTATTTTATGTATGGAAGGTTTCCCAACACTTGGGAAACCTTGCCAGGAAGAATAGTTCTCTGGTGAGTATCTTTTCATTTTTCACCCAGTATGCACACATTCCAAAGTTTGGGTGCAGATATGCAATAATCAGGGGGATTTTGTGCACACACCTCATTATTTTGCATTAAAAAGCCCAATTTCAAAGAGCCATGTGCAAGATTGCTGTTTTCTGTGCAAAATCTTGCCCCAAACACAGCACTTTTGCACACACACAAAAAATGAGTGCACATTTCTGAACAAAACCATCAATCTTGCACATAAAAATTGCTATTTTTGAGTGAGATTGCTTGCTAGAATCTGGTTGGGACCTTACTAGACTTGCATCTACAGGACTAGAATGGCACAGTTCCATACATCAGTATTCAGTAGAGGACTGTTATTAAATTACTATGTAGCAGAGCTGGCAAAGTGCAAAGTTCAAACTGCCTAATGTGCATCAGTGTGCAATTAACTGCACACTGATGCACATAGGTACTGATGTGCATCAGGTGCTCTTGCAGGTATCCTATTATACATATTCAAAATTCAGTAAAGGAGTTTCGTAGCACCTCTGTTATGTAGCTAGGTATACATCAAGTTATATAAAGTTACAGGCTAGCTATTTTTCTGTCCTGGTTTTTGTGTAACAGGAATTTTTCATAAAATACATAAGTGGATGTCTGGAAATACTATAGTTTGCCATAGCTGCTTCCAACTTTTCCATTTCTATGTTGCCAAAGAGCAGTGGGAACAATGGTGACAGGCCCAGCTATTCTCCTTTATCTGGATGCATTGAAGAACGTCATCAGCAGGGACCTCCCAAATACTTCCAGAGTTTTCTAAGGTTGCTATCCTTGCAGCATGAACAGCTACAGAAAAACAGCAGGAGGCATCCCTACTGGTTCTCCCATGCTAAACATGGAAATGACTATGGTGATGGGGAGGGGGTAATGATGCTTACAAGGTGGGTTCAGGTAGCTATGAAGATCTAGCTATGTGATACACGTACTTTTCCAATGTAGAATCTCAGCCTATGTGTTTTCCCCGACAATAGCAAGTATCAAGTACATTTCTATGTTGCTTACAGATATACTAAGTGGTTTACAAAGTGTAAACTAATTGCCCTCAACAAATGATCGAGCATTTAACCACTGTGTCACCAGGGCTTCATAAATAATTCTTCCAGGAACACCAAGGTATTTAAATATGGAGAGACTACTGTGGGAACTATTTGTTTTCTTCTGTGTCAGGGATAAACTGCTATAATTATTCATCCTCACATGGATGGATGAAATTGTTAAGAATTTGTATCCCTTTCTAAAGATTCTCAGGGACTGTTTTTAACACTGGAAAGGCTTTCAGAAGTCCATGAATCTCTGGGTGTTTCCCCCCTCAGAAATCATGAGCAGGACAGTCCCACCTTTAAAACTTTGGGGAATATTTTCACTTTCAATGCCCAGCAAAATTTGTACCACTCTGACACTGGAAATTGCATCAGAGAGGCCAGAAGTAAGTGTCACATTTCACTCCAGATGCAACTAAACAAGTAACCAGAGAAAGGAAGGGGTATGTATTCTATCCATATGGTGGTTGAGAAAATATAGGTGTCTCCAGAACTGGCAGTTAAGGGTATGTGAGGATTTTGGGCTATTCATTTATGTATGGCAGGGGGCTGGACTGGATGGCCCTCATGGTCTCTTCCAACTCTATGGAAATTATCATACAAGGACAGCATAAGGTTGGGATTGTTCCCCCATCCTTATCCCATCCTTAATTTCGATGGTGTGAAAAGCTTTCAAATTCTGTCATTAACCACCATTAACCTGATGATCTCCATCTCACGACCCCCTTGGAAACATTTTAAAAGAGACTTAAAACCGTGCTCTTTCACCAAGCTTTCCCCCTCCCCGAGGAGTGATAACCAATCTGCCTGTCTGACAACGATATTCTGCCCTTGCCCCTGGATGTCTGATGGTTTGATAAGCTATTGATGTTATATTTATTCTTCGTATTTTATAAAATTGTTGTATGTATTGTGATTTTAGTAGCCTGTAACCCCGCTTCGATCCATTGGGAGAGGTGGGGAAACACAAATAAAATTTTATTATTATTATTATTAAAGTGACATTGTATTAATGCAAACTTCCGTTAATACAAATGCCAACCAATGTTGCTTAAATGATGGGTTAATGACAGGATTGGCATCACTTCATCAGAAAACCTTTAGCATCATCGTGGTCATTCCTGCTTCCCAGACAGGATAAGCATGAATGCAGTGTGAAAGTCATTCCTGTGATCGCACGGGAAGAATGGTATAGTGGTGAGATAGGGACAGGACATCCCTCGTGTGATTATCTCCTATGTGTCTATGAAACTTCCTTAATGAGCATATTTGTACTCAAACCATGTCACCTAATGCTACATCTCCTGAGAACCCACACATTCCACCAAAACTTTTTAATGCCTCTGTTCTTGAGAGAGAGAACTAGCAAAAAGCATTGAGCACTGGGTGTTATTTCAGTGTCAGTTACCCATGGCATAGGATCTGAGAATTGGGGCTGAAGAGCGGGGTATAAATACCATAAATAAATAATAAATAAATAATTCTATAAAAACCATCCACTCTGATTAGAACACAGAGCTGCCAGTTACAAAATTACATTCTGTTTTTCCCTTCTTTTACCCACCTTCATCATCATCATCATTATTATTATTATTATTATTATTATTATTATGCTCTTTTTCTATAGTGCTGTAGATTTAAACAGTGTTGTACATACAAACAATAAACTAGATAAAGTAAACCTGCCCATGGCATACAATCTAAGAAATAATAGCATAATACATATACATAATACATAACAATACAAGTTATGTACAATAAAGTAAAGCAGGCAACAAATTAAAAATGTCAAATAACAAATAATAGTTATGCAATGCCTTGGAATGCTTCTCTCAACAGGGTGGTCTTCAACTCAGTTTTGAAAGTGATTAAAGAAGTGATAGTCCATGTTGCTGGGGGAAGGAGACTCCAGGAGTGAGGGGCAGTAAGTGAAAAGGGATGAATCCAGGATGGGGCAGTGAAAATCCTAGGCTGAGACAGCAGACCTTGACTACTAGAATGGAGAGCATGAGTAGGAAGGTGAGGAGAAAGAAGGTTAGATAAATAAGGAGGGGCCAGCCCATGCCAGGCTTTAAAAATCAACAGCAGAAGCTTATACTGAATACAGAAGGGGAAAGGGAGCCAGCAAAGGGATGATAATAGAGGAGAAACATGGTCAAAGCGGCGAGCAGATGTAATAATGTGTGCAACTGAATGCTGGACAGAAATTAAAGGATGGAGGTTAGAGAGAGGAAGCCCTGCCTGAAGGAGGTTACAATAATCTAGTTGTGAGACAACCAAAGCATGGACCAGAGTCTTGGCAGTAGAGGCTGAAAGAAATGGATGGATTTTAGCAATATTGTAGAGAAAGAATCTACAGGCCTTGGCTGTGGCCTGGATCTGGGGGATACACGACAGAGAAGAATAAAAAATGAAACCAAGACTGCTAGCTTCCTGGACCGGTCGAATAAAGATGTTGTTAACAGAAACAGAAAAGGATTAGTGGAAGGGAGCTTAGGTGGAAAGACAAGAAGTTCCGTCTTGGACATGTTGAGCTTGTCTCTCATCCATTGAGAGACAGCCGTAAGACAAGATGAAACTTGCTGTTCAAGCCCTGGAGAAAGGTCAGGGGTGGAAAGATACAGCTGAGTGTCATCGGCGTATAGATGATAGGAAAAACCAAAGGAGCTGATAAGTTTTCTTAGGGACAATGTGTAGAGAGAAAACAAAAGGAGACCCAAAACAGAGCCCTGGGGAACTCCAACAGATAAGGGAACAGAGGACGAGGTGAGACCACCCATGATCGCTGCAAAAGATCTACCTAATAAGATCTAAACCAGTCAAGAACAGAGTCCGAGAACCCAAGGTCAGAAAGTATGTCAACTAGAAGACCATGATCAACTGTGTTAAAGGCCGCAGACAAATCAAGAAAAATGAGAACAGAGTAAAGCCATTAGCCTTGGCCCGTCAAAGATCATCCAAGACCTTAGTGAAAGCTGTCTCTGTAGAATGCTGTGGGTGGAAACCAGATAGAGAATGGAGTTGGCTTCAAGAAACTCAAGACAGCAAGAATAGACAACCCGTTCCAAAACCTTAGAAAGAAAAAGAAGAAGAGAAATCAGACGATAGCTAGACAATGAAGAGGGGTCAAGAGAAGCTTTTTTCAGAATAGCAGAAACTAAAGCATGTTTTAAAACCATAGGGAAAGAACCCGTAGAGAGAAAGAGAGATTAAAGATACAGAGAAGTGAGGGTAGAAAAGAGGGAGCTATAGAAATTAGAGGACGAGTAGGAATTGGATCAAGAGAACAAGTTGCAGGTTTGGAAGAGTTCAGCAGTGTAGGGAGTTCATCCAAAGAAACAGGGAAACACAGACATTTTTAGGCGAGAGTGATTGAAGATTAGTAGTGGGAGAAAAATCGCATTTTTATTTTATTTTATGAAGAGTTTGAGAAGAAATGTATTGATTTTTGAAGATACACTGTCTGTGTCTCTGCCCTTATGATTGCAAATTTGACATGAATCTCCAGGAATATTCAGCACTGGATTCAGTCCAATTTGCAAGAGTATTTAGACTATTTTACTATTTAGATTTGGATATCTCCCAATCCCCCTCCCCCCCAAAAATAAGCCCTGTTTGGTTCAAAATCAGGATTCAACTGAATGTGGGGTGCACCTCTATTAGATTTATTTGGCAAGCATAATCCTTCCTGCTGTAAAACACACACTTTCAATACTGCATTAAGAACAGATGGACAAATATGAAAAAAGAAAACAAAATAAACAGACACTTGGGAAAGGGCTATAGAGCCATTCCAGACAGTACCAATTTATTCATAAGTCTAGAATGGGTGCATTCCTCCAGATGTGGATTGTTTTGGCTCCCAGCATCCACCCCCCCCCCCCCCTTTTTTGGGGAAAGGATGTGCATTGTTACTTCACAAGACATCCAAGAGAGGCCATCTACCTTTTATGTAGGTTAAAGCCCCCTTCCTCATTAAATATTTCTTTAAAAATAGACATCCATTGGCTGGATCATTTTGAGTCTGTAAGTACTGAGGATGTGGACAACATCCTTAGAAGCGTTAGGAAGACAACTTGCTCTCTCGATCCCTGTCCATTGTGGCTAGCAGCTCAGGGGTGTGTGGTTGTAACAACTTTGTTGCACTGCATAATTAATACATCACTTAGGGAAGGGCAATTTCCATCCAGCTTAAAATTGGCCATTGTAAAACCGCTGTTAAAAAGCCCTCCCTAGACCCCCTGATGCATAATAATTACAGTATCGGCCTGTTTCGCTATTGCCTTTTTTGGGGAAGGTGATTGAGAGGGCAGATGCAATCCAGCTTCAATCGATCTTGGATGATACTGATTATCTGGACCCATTTCAAACCGGGTTCCGGGCGGGCTATGGAGTTGAGACTGCCATGGTCGCCCTGGTCGATGATCTCCATCTGGGCATGGACAGGGGTAGCGTGTCCCTGTTAGTGCTCTTGGACATCTCAGCGGCTTTCGATATCATTGACCATGGTATCCTTCTGGAACGCCTGAGGGAGTTAGGTATCGGGGGCACTGCGCTCCAGTGGCTCCGTTCCTACCTCTCAGGCAGATTCCAGATGGTGCAGCTGGGGGACGTGTGCTCCGACAAGAGGGCACTTACATCTGGTGTCCCTCAGGGAGCCATTCTGTCCCCCATGCTATTTAACATTTACATGAAACCGCTGGGAGAGATTATCCGGAGACATGGGGTGCGGTGTTATCAGTACGCTGATGACACCCAAATATATTTCTATGTGTCTCCAACTGATGCAGTGACCAGGGATGGCATCTCTCCTCTTGATGCCTGTCTAGACTTGGTAATGGGCTGGATGAGGGAAAACAGACTCAGCTTGAATCCAGAGAAAACGGAAGTGCTTTTGATAGGTTCCCCCAGTCCGGGATTGGAGGTTTGCCCACCTGTCCTGAATGGGGTCACACTCCCCTTGAAGGACTCTGTCCGCAGCTTGGGGGTGCTCTTGGACTCGTCGCTCCACCTTACATCTCAGGTGGATGCAACGGTCCGGAGCACCTGTTATCAGCTTCGGTTGATACGCCAGCTGCGACCCTTCCTGGGCTGGAGGGTGGTACATGCCCTGGTAACCTCTCATTTGAATTTCTGTAATGCACTCTACATGGGGCAACCCTTGTACCACTCTCGGAAGCTACAGTTGGTTCAAAATATGGCAGCTAGATAGGTCACTGGATCTTCCAGGGCCACCCATATAACAGCGGTATTAAAAGATCTACACTGGCTGCCTATCCACTTCCGAGCGCAATACAAGGTGTTGGTTATTACCTATAAAGCCCTAAATGGCCTGGGCCCAGGGTACTTGGAGAACCGCCTCTCCCCATATAATCCGCCCCGCACACTCAGATCGGCCGGGAAGCATCTGCTGAGAGTTCCAGACTCGAAATATGTATGCCACAACAACACGCAGAGCCTTTTCTATCTCGGCCCCTCAGCTCTGGAACTCGCTTCCCGGTGAGCTCCGCTCGGCCACCTCCCTTGACCGGTTCAGGAAGGAGCTAAAATCTTCCTGTTCCAACAAGCTTTCCCCTAATTGTACCTTTTATGGCCTCCCTTCTTCCCCCTCACTGTTATTGATGTTGTACATCATAAGCTAGCTGGATATTGTTACATTGTTTAATTGTATTTGATGTTTGCTATTTTAATGTATTTTTGCTGTGTTATTGTGTTTTTATCTTGTAATGGCACTTTCTGTAACCCGCCTTGATCTCTGGAAAGGCGGTCTATAAATAAATAAATATATTATTATTATTATTAATATATTATTATTATTAATATATTATTATTATTATTATTATTATTATTATTATTATTATTATTATTATTATTATTTGCATTTTTAAAAATGGGGATATTTTTTGAAGTCTGCATGACCTACTGCAAGATCTCCTGAAAGAAAATTGGCTCCCAGATTCAAAGAGGTTGCTCACCCCTGCTATACATAAACCTCCTAGGTGTACGTCCAGAGGAACTACTGAAATGACAGTGTGGCCCTAATTTTGTTTATTCAGAAATAGGAAGCAAAAATGAAACCAAAATGAAATCTGCTATTTGAATATTGGGCATACTTTCCATTGAGAGCTGTTCCATTTTAAGGCTAAGAGTTGCCATCAGGTAAATGGGAAGGCATGTGGTTTCAAAATGTAGTGGTACTTTGCTTGGGAAACAATTTTTAACATTTCCACCAGTAATGCACAACTCTTTCACTAATACATACCTGCAGAAGGAATAAGAGGAGGAAGAATAACAAACTGCAGACAGGATGAAATGTGAGGTTCACAGTATCCATTCTTCATACAGCAGCACATCATTCATCTGCCTTCTCACCCTGTTCCCTGAAGGGGAGTGAATAAGAGAGAGTGGGAGAGAAGCAAAGAGAAGTAGGGAGCCAATATGCCAGCTTCGGTTGAATCAGCATCTTCTTCCCTCCTCCTATTCCACATTCCGTCTCTAATGCAGAAACCTACAGCTCCAGAACTAATACTTTCCCACACTGCATTAATCCTAATTGACTTGGTTATTTCCCCTCCTACTATTTGGCGTGACCATGCCATCTGCCTCTTGGGAGCCTACTGACACGTTGGCTCACAGATTCTCCTGCTGGCAGCTTTATTCCAAGGAGAAAAGCTGCTTGTGGCTCTTGTTGCATTATGAGAGCAGCATGCAATGGCCCCTTCCTGTGGCATACTTCAAAAGCACAGCTAGGAAGATGCTTAGAGGAGAAACTGGACACAAGTTGTGAGTCACTGACTTTTTAGAGATGAGGACAAAATATTTCTAGAACTGTGGCTTCTGAAAGGCTATTCCATTACTAAGTACATTAACCAGTGTAATCAATTTAGTTTTCGCATGGCCTCTCATCTTCAAATCTTTCATTAAATTTAGATTAGAACCATCATGATCATATGTGTATATATGCAGTGTTAACCCAATACATTTTATGCCTGTGGTGAAGGACAGGACTATCCATACTTCATATTCCACAAATGGAAGTTTATGCAACTAACAGTTAAATCTTTTTCAAAATTGGTGGTGGAACAATATTCCGATCCATGTATAAGGCAGCAGACTAGTATAACGAGATCAAAATAGACAGCGTGACACACACATATGAGCTTATTCCATTAACAAATAAGCCAACTGACCTCTCCTGGCTTGAATTCAGGATCCAGGATGCCCCCAGATGTTATCATATCTAAATCTGATCTAGGCAGGATGCCACCACCCAGATGCATCCCAGGTTGTAGCCTTGCTCAGCCAGCACTTTTTCAAAGTCGGGGACTTTCTGACTTCAAAAATTGGTCAGCTGAGTGAGCTTTCAACCCGGGATATATCTGGGCAGCAACAACCCACCTAGATCGGTGGCGATTTAGGTATGATAACATCTAGGAGCATCCCAGATCCTGAATTCAAGCTGGAAGAGGTAAACCAACTTATTTGTTAATAAGATAAACTCCACAGTTCAGTCATTGGACACTTCATCACCACTGCTTAATCTATCTGATGTCTCTTCCCAAGGCAGCTGCCTCACTCCAGCCTGAATCCTATTTTCTAGTCCCAAGTAATGTAGACACATTGACTCCATTGTTAGATAGTGAGTAAACAAATAAATAAATCCCATTGATACAATGGACGTGTTCTTTTAGGACTCAGGGATCAGTCTAATGTTAGAGTCATCCAGTATATATGCACTACACATTCATTTGTATTTTTCTGCTTGAATGAGTAATGATTCTGGTGAACTATTTGCCCCCAAGTAAAGAAATGAGAGGCTAACAACAGATCTTGAAATATGGCATGGAGTGGGAACTGGGTGTGGAAGCAAATGTACTATCCCTTCCTAACATGAGGTTGTGTCTATCTGTTTTCATGTTGCTCAGACTCTAGTAATTGCATCAGGCACATAGTGATCTCCCACTTCTTAATTGTAAAAGCAATTAAAATACAGTGGGGAAAAATCATAGTTTTAAAGAAGGCACTTGATTCTGAGTTAGAGAGCAAGATTCTTTGAATCATGGTGCAACTGAGGACAAGAAGCTTTCCAGGTTCTCTGTGTACAGAGGACTTTTTGTTTCATTGTTCCTTGGGTTTGTGCCAGTACTTCTGCAGTGAGTAGGAACAAGCACAATGTGAAAATTAGCTTGAATACTGAGAGAAACCCTGAGAGAAAATCAACAGGATGCTGGGATAAGCAGCACAGCTACCATCATTATAATAAATGTTACGTGATCTTGCATAAAACAGGACACAATTAGGTGATAATTTCTCTTCTTCCCCCCCCCTCTCTCTCACACACACCTACCACTTTTGGGGACATCTTTTCAAAGAGTTATACATGTTGTCTCTCCTTTATCCTCCTTTAAATGTCAATATTTTATTTTACTGTCCATTATTTTATTTATCTGATTATCCATTATTTACTTTACTGTACTTTTGGAGATTCTATAATAGATTAAGGTAGGGATGAATAAGAAATTTGTTGCACTTTTTAATGCAACATTCCCCCAAATTTGCTAATACCTTCATAAATTAGGTGGAAATGATTTAAAAAAAAACCTTCAGATGTGAAGGACAATAATATTGAAAGATTTGTTCATATAATCCAAGAGCTTTCAATACTTAGCTCCTAAAAGTTTCTTTCTGAATATTTCTGCATTTAACTTTAGCACTGGCAGCTGAATTAGGGCTGCCACCTTTTTTAAAAAAAAATAATAGGAAATTGAAAAAAACATGATTTTCTTCTTCAGACTGGGAATAGCTGTACTTGTATTGAATTAGCCCAATCCATATGAGTGATATGGTACTAGCAACATTTACAAGGGTCTTCATACTTTTGACAGAATGACCCTGAGAATGAATTTAA
>NC_056524.1:39129943-39140460 GCF_019175285.1 Sceloporus undulatus
AATAATAATAATAATAATAATAATAATAATAATAATAATAATAATAATAATGTAAGAGAAGTGAGATTCCTTTTAGGGCTGGCACACCACTTCTAGAGGAACTTATTTAACATATATCACTCAGCATTGGAATTATATATTAATCTGAGTAAGCACTTAATTAACACCTGAAGAAAACTGTTGCTGCAATCTATTCCTGCTGGAAGCAAGTTCTGTTTCAATGGGGATCGGTTCAAAGTAGATACAGGTATGTCTAGGAGTTCAGTTGTTGTTGTTGTTGTTGTTGTTGTTGTGTGACTTCAAGTAATTTCCAATATATGGCAACCCAAAAGAGAACCTATCATGGAGTTTTATTGCCAAATTTCTTCAGGGGGGGGGGGGGGTCATTGCTATTCTCTGAGGCTGAAAAAGTGTGATTTGCCCAAGGTCACATCATGCTGGGAGTTTCACGCTTCTGATGCTGTAGCGCTTCCTGTAGGAAATGTGGGATAGCTATGCCAAAGAGATATTTAGAAGCTTACTGTCACTGGACCTATTGGTATAGTTTAAAGAGATGGGAAATTAGCATTCTGAATTAGTTTTAAGAATCTTGAAGAAATCATATGTTCTGAAAATTGTCAGAAATGAGACAAACACGCACAGAACAGAATATAAAGATTTGCCCTGTCAACAGTTCTAATTTTCAAAGGGCCCTGAATAAAACCTGCACCAATATGTTGTGTCAGTAGTTATGGTTAGGGGATATATTTGAATGATGTAAAGTTCGAAGTGCATAATGTATGTATCTATTTAGATATTTAGATAGATAGGCACACAGATAGATAAATAGACAATAGATAGATATATGCACAACCAGTATGATGGCTCCAAACATGTGCTGTTTCCTACTAAATGGCATTCTAAACACCATTTTAAAATATTCAGTGTACCAAGTTCCACCATTTATTTTTAAAAGCTAGCATTTTCTTCAAGAGATGGCAAATATGTTAGCATTGATATATCTGTTCAACTCCCTCTTCAATCAATAAATTTGAATTATTCCTGAATGTTTGAATATTACCACATATTACATAACATTGCATCTTACAATGTTTTATTGTAAAATAGATGTCTTTGCTTCCAAGGAGCTTAGAATCTAAACTAAAGCAAAGGGAAAAAACATGATGAAGGGAGGAAGAGACAACAATTGTAAAGAATACATTTGGTGGATTAGTCTATAACTTTAGAGCCAGCATGGTATAGTACTATGATTCTGAAGACCAGGGTTTGAATCCCTGTTCAGCCATGGAAACCCACAGGGTAACCTTGATCAAGTCATACTCTCTTAATGTCAGAAGAAGGCAAAGGCAAATTTTGCCAAGAATGAATAAATTTTGCCAAGAAAATCCTGCAATAGGTTGTCCTTAGGATCACCATAGGCACACAGCAACAGAATCATATAATCCAACATTCTCTTAATAGAATAGAATTATGGAAAACCCAAAAACAGAACAGATGTACAATAGCATTTTCCAGCTTGTTTTCTCCACCAACTGGAGATTTATATTACCTCTGCTACTGGTGTGTGTGTGTGTGTGTGTGTGTGTGTGTGTGTAAATCAATAGTAGTTTTTCATAACCTAGTCTTCATGAATTCATCTAATTGTTTTTTAAAGCCATCCTGGTTGGACACTTTTGTGTGTGTGAGATCATGAAAAAGAATCAATAAATGGCAGAACTGTGCAAAAATATGGAAAGCTTTAATGGAAAGGTCAAGGAACTTGTGTTAGATGTGGAAAAAGATGAAAAATGGGTGAAGGGATAGAATCAGGGAGTAGGTGAAAGACACATGCCTTAGACTGTGGAGATTTGGGTGTATGGGAGAAGATTTCAGATATGAAAGTGTTTTGTAAACCCTGTTCAAACATTTATCTGAACATATGTGGGGCTAAAAGCAGGAATGGTCATGCCTCCAATATCTCTGAGCACCCAGATGTACGCTTCTCCTCCCAATATTCCAGAACAATTTGATGAAGCAGATTCTGAAACAAGGGTTCAGCTAAATGGTATTAAAAACTCTCATGGACAGGCATACTAAAAAAGTATTGGTTTCCATCCAAGGGAATTTTATAAGCACATTTAACCAAACTTTCCTCCATCAAGTTTATTGTGGAGTAGAATTTATGTGCCTCCCATGTCCCCATCCCCAGTTTTAGACCTCTGTGTGATCAGATGAAAAGTATTACAAAAGTATTATAGAATTCTGTAGTTGACAATATATGAAATTGGTGAACACGGGTAGGCTCAAACCAGTCCAAGGGACACAACTCCCACCAGCTTACAACTCCACCTACTTGCAATTTATGTCAGACCTAGCTAGCATGCCCATAAACCCAGTCCTTAATGCCTCAGAGGTAAAGGTTTATGGGAGCTGAAGTTCAAAAACATCTAAAGAACCATTGTTACTCATTCCTTTCTGTCACATTTGTTATTTGCCATTTCATAATATCCTGAAACAAAACCCCAAAGGATACCAAGGGCCCATTGTAGATTATATCCCCAAAACCAAGCAATTTTCCATTGGTCCACAAAACTCTAGCATTGCACTAACTTAAAACGTCAGTTGGACATTTAGAAATACAGGACAGGCACCCAGGGCAGGAAAGGGGCAGGCAAAGTGACCAAAGGAATGCAAACACAGCAAATATAAGAATTCTGAGTGAGAATGATTTTCAGTGTCCCACTCTCTGACAATGCTGGAAATGTGAAGAATGAAGGCAACTTTCATGGGGGGGGGGATATTTTTTGAGAGGCAAGAGTCTAATTTTGTTCTTCTTGTAGCTATATCCTTTGAGTCTATACTTCCAATCAAATTTAACACTGCCTGTTCAAGATGTTATACAAATGCATGCATGTGTGTTTGCATGTGGGTGTACTTGCATGGTTAATTGATGTCCTCTCTGAAAATTGTCCGCATCTTCCAAGTGCAGTTGTGAGGCTTAAGCCATATCTCTGAGTGGCATATGTTACTTCTGGGTGCAGCTTTGCTGCCCTCTAGCACAACATCCTTCTCAAAGCAACGGCTGCTTCCACTCATAGCAAACAGAATGGAGGGAAAACATCACTGCTCTATCTCCACCTGCACAGTAGGGATGTTTGTAACTACAGAGAGATTAGGGGAAACCTGAGGAGTTTACAATGCCTGCATGCTCTTTGCTTGTTCTGCTGTTCTGAGGTGTTTGCTTCTGCACTCTGATCTGACGCCCCACACACACTCCCACACACAACAGGCAGACAAAGAAAACACTCAGCAGAAAGAAGGAATTAACACAAATCTTCCTCTAAGGTGTCCCCTGCTTTCACTCTTCTATTTCTGTTTGATTCCCAAATCTCACTTTTCCTCCTTGCCCTAAGATACTATCATCCTCTACAATTGTTAAGTCTGTCAAAAGCCTGAAACCTTATGTGACAGGCTGTGAACTTATGGCAAGGTTTGCTCATAGAAACAAATGTATTCCTTGCCTCACTGGCACCTCAAATGTGCTACAGCAATGGAAATGCTAGGGCTGTTTTCTTGCTTGTAGTTTCAAACAGACTGGATTATTTGAGAAAATACATTTAGGCTTTTAGGGAACAGGAACTGCAGAGGTTGTCTTTAGATTCCTTCTAGCCTGACAGTGCAATAAGACCTTTCATTCTGAAATGATTTCATGGTTACCTATTATGTGTTTTGAAAGATGGAGAAAAATGTGTTTGACAAAGCCAAATCTGAGTTTGCCTGTCTATTTATCTATTTGTTCAGTCTAGTCTATATTCTATACTCTCCTATACGTCATTTTCAATGTTCAAATTGTGGCCTCTGGATGACACAGCATTTTAGATTTGTAGTTATACAGTTAGATTATCATTTTTAAGAGATCACTTACACTGGTTCTCCCTAACTATCCTCATCACTGGGCAGAGATACTGGGGGTTATGGTAGATTATCACACAGTTCTTCAATAGTGTGATAGAAGCAGTATTGATACTGTAATTGACAGATCACACCACATTGTGGCTAAACAGTAGGTACCCTGTAGTCATTCCCTACTTCTGCCACTGCTTTTAATAAATCGGAAAATTCCATTAATAGCTGTCAATCCTGCAGTTAGCCCATTATTAAAGAATGTACTACATGTCATTCAGGGGTAATTCAGAGAGAATTTAAAGGGGTTTCACTGGACCCCCTCCCTTTCCCATTGAAAGCAAGAGTTCTTACTGCTGACGAGGCAGTTATTTCATGTGGGCCAGTACAAACTGGATCAAAGGGTTTTCAGTGCACACACCCCACTGCCAAAGGCTAGACTGCTGATTAATCTTGAATTGCAAATAACGATAGTGCTATAAGATTCATGGGCAACCTGTTATCAGTTTGCAGTGGCATGGTAACACAATAAGAATTATTGTTGTTGCAGGTGTTTACAAAGCTCAACAGCAATGGGAGGGAAGCTTTTGTGTGATAATTTCCATAGTCAAAAACATCTGAAATGTACCTATTTGCTTTTCCCTGACATGAATAATGAAAGTTGTGAATGAAGACCTTCAGTAACATATATATCACACAGCTATCCTGATTACAAATTTGGGATTGGTGAGACCATGTATAGTAATGTGCCAAATCACTTCTGGAGGAGGTACTACTCCTTTATGTTTCAGCTGTCCAGACTAATTCTGGTTTCTCTTCAGATCGTATAAATCTTTTGCCCTTTAACACATTTCTGTGCAATAATAAATATGGTTTGTTTTCATCGAATCATAGAGTACCATTACCACAAGGGCCATCTAGTCTAGCCCACTGCCATATAGGAAAACACAACTGAACCAGTCTCGAAAGATGTCCATTGTTAGGAACAAATTGCTATACTACATGTCAGTTCATATCCTGTCATATCCTATCACGGTTTTGTATTGTTCCCTGTGCCTGGCTTGATTTTAGAGAATTGATTTAATTTCATACACATAAAGATATAAAGATATAGACACATTCATGTATTTACTTAGGTGTATTTTACCCATTTTTAAATATATTCAAACATTTTTAGAGGTCTGCAGCCCTTTTCTATTTCATTGTTGTTGTTGTTGTTTAAAAAAAATCCCTTTTATCAGCTTTACCACGGGTGTGGTATTTATGTCTTTAAAAAGAAAAACTGAAAGCTTTGCTATAATGAGAGACAAATGATAACTATATTTGTAACCCAATGGACAGGGCAGGGGGATGTCTGATGCATTGGGTTTCACAGCAGGAAAGTGTGAAGCAGAGTCACGAAGTATGGATTCAGTTTCCTTGCCATGACTATTAGAAATTTTCAGGAGGCAGGTATTGAACGGGGGAATTGCATTGTGGAGGCTCTAAATATACTAGCCTCTGTGAGTCTCTCCATTCTGGGGATTCCTACCTCCCCGTTCTGTGATTTAAACACTAATGAAGCCTCCCTGAATAAATGAAGAAAGAAAACCAAGAGCACCCAAATGATCATTAAAAAGCTGCTATTTCCCTCCAAAGACCTTAAACGCCAGTTTTCTTTTCCTTGCTCCTCTGTCATGCTGGGGCCATAGTTTCCTAAGTATATTATTGTTCCAGTAAATATTGATTATGGTTTATGACAGGCAAACCACAAACCAACAACAACCACCCTGTCTTGTTATTGATCTTTTCAGCCTCTACACTCCAGGCTTTCCTTAACAGAACAGTGTGCATTAGACCTAGCAACTGCAAAGGGAGACTGAACTGAGAGTGTATGTTTTCCTGTGCCCTTATGCCCTATGTCTTGTTTATTTTAGTTCTTTTTCACCCTCTGTACTACTAGCTGCTTGGGAATGGATTAAGGTTCAACAAGGGAGACTGAGAAATGGAAGATAGGTGTTGACTCTGACCTTATTGTTCACGCTCTGATTTTTGTTTATTTTTATTGATTTATTTCACTTATATGCCAAATTTCTCCTAAAATGGGACCCAAGGTAGCTTCCAAGGAGAATCAGTTAAAACTGATTTATAAAAATTGATAAAATTTTAAACAAAATTAAAAATCCCATAATATAATATAAAATCATTTCAAAGCAGTACAAAAGATTAATAAATAAATAAAACACAGATTGCAATAAAATCTTTTCTGCTTACCCATTAAAAGCCTGCTTAAACAGAAATGTTTTGCCTTCCAGTGAAAGGAAATCAGGGAGGCCACCCTAGCCTCTCATAGAAATGAATTTTTGAGGGTGAAAGCAGTCCCTAAGAAAGCTGTCTCTCCTGTTTTCACCTGTGATGATGGTGAGACCAGGAGGAAGCCTGTACCTGTAGATCTTAGGGTTCTGGCAGGTTCAAATTAGAAGACATTTCATTTCAGATAGTTTGGGCCTAAGCCGTATAGGGCTTCACAATCAGCACTTTGAATTGTGCCTAGAAACAAACTGGTAGCCACTGAAGCTATTTTGCCAAGGGAGTTACATGATCCCTATAATTGGCCCTGGTCAGCATTCTGGCCAAAGCATTTGAACCCATTGAAGTTTCTGAAAAATTTCCAAAATTAGTCCCTACTACAATGGACCACAGTAGTCCAAACAGTGTAATCAAGGAATGTGGCACTGTAGGCAGAACTGACGTCTCAAGGAATGGACACTGCCACTTCAGCGCTACTTTGAGCTGTGCAAATGCACTCCTGGCCACTGCTGAAACTGAACATTCAGGTTCATAGTTGAGTATAGGAGAACATCCAAGCTGCGAGCCTGAGATTTAAGGGGGAGTATCCCTATTAAATAGATAGCGGCCCGTTCCGCACGGGCCTTTGCGCTGCCCCCGTCACGTGCTAGAGGTTGGTCGAGGACCTAGAGTCCATACCGGCCTCACCCCTAGCACGTGATGGGGGCGTAAAAATTGCAGTGCCCTACACACACGGGCGTGGCCATTTTTACATGCCGAACACTTAGCGTCCGCACATCCCCTTGCCTTGAGACGTCATGAGTGCGCCATTTGCGCACTCGTGCATCACAAGCGCGGCGCGAAAAGAAGCCGCTTTTTGCAGCTTCTTTTTCCACCACCAGGAAGCCTCCCCGTTTGGAGGCTGAAGCTTCCTGGTGGCGGAAATGGAGGCGGTGGCAGACCGCCCGTTCTGGGCGGTCTGTAACGCACCTAAGTTTCAATTTGGTTTCCCTCATCCAGTTCATAATTGATGACAGACATTGTTTTGGTCCTGAGGCAGTTTCCTTGAGATGGAAAGGTATAGTCGTTTGTCATCAACATATTGGTGACTCTACCCCCCCCCCAAAAAAAACCCTCTGAATTACCTCTCCCAACAGTTTTATGTTGGTGTTAAAGAGCACTGGAAACAAAACAGGACCCTGAATGGCCAGGGTACCAATCAGGAGTCCCCCCAACACCACTTACTAAGTTCATCCCTCCAAGAAAGACTGGAATCACTGCATAACAGTCCCATTCCAGAGAGTCACTCCAAAGGATACCATGGTAGATGGTACTGAAAGCTGCCGAAAGATCCAGCAGAACCAACAGGGGCAAAGTCCCCTGTCTGGTTCCCGTTGCAGATTACCAACAATAGTGACTAAAGCTGTCTCCATCCCATAACCAGATTGAAATGGATTTATATCCAGAATATATAGAGCTGGGAAGCCATCATCCACCCCAGAACCTTGCCCCAAAATGGAATGTTAGAGACTGGCCTTATTCAAAATTGTTGGGTCCAGGGAAGCCTTTTTCCCCATAACAAGCTCACTACAGCCTCTTTTATGCATGATGGAAATTTCCCTTGTTACAGTGAGACATTGAATACATCCCTTACCCACTCACCAAGTCCCCTCTAACTACCTTCAGGCACCAGGAAGGGCAAGGATCTAGTATACATGTAGTACCTCTCCAAAAATCCTGTCCATATAGTGCACAAATTGAAAAATATCCAGTAATATAGGACAGGCAAGGACCAAGGTTACATCTGCTCAACCTGTCTCCATTACAGCTTCTGAGTCAGAGTGGATCCAGATGATTTGGTCTGCAAAGTGTTACAAATTTATCACAGTGGCCTGTAAAGTGGTCTTTGTTTTCTTCTTCTGGGTCAGAGTGTAAAAGGCTCATGAACACTCAAGACACTCTTCCATCCTAGAATCCATCACTAATCTTTCTGGATCCATATGTCTCCTGGGGTGGACCATGTGAATCACCCTACCTTATCCCTGTAGAGGCACCAAGTCCCAGCAAGTCTAAACCCAACCAAGTAGTGATCAGTCCATGACAACTGCAACAGACATATCATTGTCATTTCACCCAGAACAGAATACCATGCTCAGACTGTGCCTTGAAGCATGGGTGGCACCAGGTATTACTTGTGACAGACCCATGGCTGACATGGTGAACATGAAGTCCTGAGCTGCTTCTGACAGAGCAGTCTCCATGTAGAAGCCAAGGGGACTCCAACACCACAACAGTGGTTTAATTTACCTTCATGGCTGAGGTTCTCCCCTTTTAAAAGCACTGATAAACATTTTGTGATTTCACAGACCTGGAGTGAGGTTCACATGCACCCCAACCCCATCTGCTAGGGGTAGGCCAAAATGTCCATACCATTTATGGGCGATTGTTCATGAAATGGAGAAGCAAAGTGAGATAACCTAGAACCTCAAATCTGGAAATAAATGTAATGATTAAAACTTGTAGCCACTTAAGTAATGAAAATGAAATCAAAGCTATACTAAAGAATCTGCACATAGAAACAGAGAAATTACTAAAACTAATAAGTAAATTCAGACTGTATTATTTTTGATGCTGCAGTCCATTTCTGGTTGAGTAGAAGGTCATTTCCTTAATGTTTGCATTATTTATTGTAATTATTTAAGCATGCTTGGAGCCTCTAAGGTATAAAATGAGCTCAAGCAATTTTTCTGCATGTAGATCCACTTGGGGGAGTTTTGCACATTTTCTTCCTCATTGCCCTATAAAAAGCCAAGCATTAGGGGATATCACAGGTTACGAGAAAAGCAAAGTGAGTTTGGGAGTCTTGTTCTGCTACAAACCCAATTATTTCGGTCTAAAGGGAATGGGAGGGGATGGCATGAGCCACGTAAGAGAAGACAGAAATATATTTGATGGGGGGGGGGGGATCTACAAAACATGGTTTATGTAGCTCTAGGCATGTTCTATCTTTCCAAGCACCAGAGATATGTTCCAGTCTGTTTGCTTTCCTTTCTATATGAAAAAGAAGCCAGGCCAATGCTACTTTTTTGACATCTTGCCACCACTAGAAATAATTTACAAATGACTAGGAGGCAAAGGGTTATCCTTGAGGATATCTGCATGCATCATTTCATAGTTCAGAAATCCTAGAGAGGCAGTCCACACTTTAAAAGATCAGCTCTGTGTGATGTGAAATGTATCAGTTGTTCACTATGAAAATTTAGGCTATAGGTGTCGACTGGATTTTTTTTAGGCTTTCAATTTCAAAATAGCTATGAGTTGAGTATCTGTTATGCAAAATGCTTGGGATCAAAAATATTCTGTATTCCCCCCCCCCCCAAAAAAAAAAAAAACAGATTTTGGAATGCCTCTCTCCAGCCTTGCAAATACAGTACAGATATGTACTGCAGTACTTGTGTTGTAGCTCAAACACTTTTAGATTTTTGGAGTGCTTCAGATTTCAGAATTCTGAATACAGGATTCTCAGCCTCTATCTAGAATTGTCTGGAGAAATACATGTGCTTAGTGTTCTCCTGGACTTCTTGATTTTTCTTGTAAGAGGAGGTATTGGAATGTGTATGTGTTTTTGTGTGTTCATATGTGTGCACCCGTACTCACATGCAGGGACATTCAATTATTTAATCTCAGACTACCTCTTGTATGAAGTGGAAAAGTACAGCAACAACGATACAGAATACATATTGCAAATGACAAGCATACAAACCTGCCAGAGCCCTAAGATCTTCAGAAGTGTTTCTCTTGGTCCTGCCACTATCACTGGCTTGCTTGGTGAAGACATGAGAGCAAACCTACTCACTAGCTGTTCCCATCCACAGGAGGCTAGGCTGTCCCCTTCCCTGCTTTCCTTTCACCAGCAAACCAAAACATTTTTACTCAGGCAGGCTTTCTAATATATATCCATGACAGGTGTGTGTGATTTAATTATGTTTTTAACTTTTCAATGTTTCAATGTTGATTTTACACTGTTTTAACGAAATAATTTTGTTTGTTTTTTTAAACTGTAAAGTGTTTAAAATGATTTTTTTTCTTGTGAACTGTGTTGAGTCCCTTTCTGGGAGAAACGCAGCATAAAAGTAAATAAATAAATAAATAAATAAATAAGCAAGGAAGGAAGGAAGGAAGGAAGGTAAGATCTGTTTCAGAGTGGAACAGACTCCCTTGGATAGTACCAGGCTATATTTTGTTGGAAGTATTTTAGTAGAAGCTCAGGCCTGGATTATTTGAATAACCATATTCTCACATACAAATTTCTCATGTTTTGAGATCTTCTGGGGAGGTTCTTCTCTCTATACCACCACCTTCCAAGG
>NC_056524.1:39140470-39171503 GCF_019175285.1 Sceloporus undulatus
TAATAATAATAATAATAATAATAATAATAATAATAATAATAATAATAATACATCTTGTGGGAACACAGAAGAAGGCCCTTTTTTGTGCCTGGACTCTGGAATTCCCTTCCCAAAGAGGTTGGATTGTCAACTTCCTCGCTGACTTTCTGTAGGCAAGAGAATAACTTTTTTTTTTTTCATTTCAGGAGGTCGCTGAAAAAATATTGTAGGGGAAATACCCTTTGTAATGTAATAATAATAATAATAATAATAATAATAATAATACCCCTCTATTTAGCCAAAAGGCCATGAGAGCAGCTTACAAATTGTTAATTGGACATTTCCCTGCCCTCAGGCTTACAATCTATAGAGACAAGACACAAAAGGGGAAGGGAATGACAGTGGATAATGTGCTGGACTTTTATTTGTTGTTATTTGTTGTTTTTTGTTGTTGTTTGAATAGCTGTTTTAAACTCTGCTTTAAAATTTTCTGATACTTTAATTTATTTTTAACTTTTGTTTACTGTGAACAAGCTATGTCTGTTTTAACTGTTGTATATTGCCTTGAGTACCAAACAGGGGAAAAAGTGGGAAGTAACAATAATAATAACAATCCTACTAATAATAGAGGCTAGATTACCATCAGTCAAGGATGATATAATTGCATGTGAAAAGTGAAAACAAGGGTTACTGTTATTGTTGTTACTTTTTGTGCTTCTGGACTTCAGTGGAGAAGTGAAAAGTGAAACAGGCAGAAAATTGCAGAAATTATTCATTGTTCCATGCAGGGATCACATATGTGCAGATCCATATCCCTAATCCCACCCATATGACAAGAGTTGCAGGAAGAGGAAAACCAAGATGTCTGCATCTCTGCAACTCATTATATATTGCAAGCTGAATGTCAGCAGAGGCAGAACACTTCTATTCATTAAGAACCTTTAGTCATTTATCCGAACACATACTCAAAGCCAATCTAAATGGTGATGGCTCCCTGCTGCAGTAATTACCTCTCTAGCTATGGAGAACTCCAAAGATGGGTCTCAAGGCTGCAAAAGATGGAGGAGCTCTAATATGTCTAACACGTCTGCTCTTCTCCTCCCATAATTCTAATTCAGTGTATGGTGAATTTCAGCCTCAATATAAGGCATCCTTTTTGTCTATAATAGGTAACATCAGTTTATCATATACTGCCATTTGATATGAAAGAATTGCCCCCATGGGCACTTCAGGAAGGTAGAAGGCAATGGCACTAAAGTTTCCACACAAAGAATGAGGTAATGATATCCAGAGTTACATTTTATAACTATGGTAAGGTCGAGCCTCTTCTTAGGGGCTGTTCCCAGTAGTCTGCTGGCAATTTGTCTACCAGCTCAGATATATCACATGTTTTGAAACCCTCACTGAAATCATCTTTGATTTTGCATCCTATTGCACATTTTGTGATACAGTTCAGTGAACTCTGGGATGACACTCTGTGACTCTGTGCACGCTTGGAAGAAATAAAGGGAAGCTTACAATGACAACAAACAGAACACAAGGAAAAAGAAAAGAATTCAAGCTGTCAGCTCTTCTGGAAAAGATATACTCTGATAACTCACAGACATTTGCCTGTGCCAATTTATATGAAAACCAAGATAATACTATTTTCAGAAATATATATTTAAATAAACCATATATACACACCAAGCACACGGTCTCAGGTTATGTGTGCTCAGGTTATGGGATCAGCTTTAAAGTTGAAGTCTAACAAGAACAGAAATATAAATAAGACTTCCATATCCATTCTAACAAGGTAGCCAAGACAATCATCTACTTACTGCTGCAATTTAACATGTCTCTCATACATCATGGAACTCAGGCAAGACTCTACTGAATTTATAGGACCAATTACTCCTAAAAAGCAATCAGAATCGATTACGTTCACATAGAACATTTTCGCCCTGCACGCCAGGTGTGAACCTGCATCAACAATCTATTTTCTCCCAAAGCTTTACCAATGGAGTAACAAGAAAAAAATGATGGGGGATTTTTGGTATTGCTTTTAACTTAAAGATGTTACCTCTTCCAGACATAAGTGAGCCATAAAGTACTTAATCCTAGGTATGACTATATGATGCTTCCACCCTAAACTTTTATTTTTCAGTGCTGTATGAAATCTTACAAAAAAGCATGGGTACATGAGAAGAAAATCCAAAAGCAAAAGTAAAGGAGTATCTTGAGAAATACTTTTAAAAGTAGCAACAGAGAATTGGCACTCTCTAGAACTCTTCTTCTGATTTGTTGATAAACAAAGTTGCTTGGTGATCTGATTTTATGGTGCTGGACTTGAAAAGAAAAGATAAGTAGGAGTCAAATTGCTTATTTTGAATACTTAACATGCGAGGCACAAATATAGCTGCACACAAATAGCATGTGTAAATGTGCATACATTATACACTACACTACATACACACATATTTCTCTGTTCTATAAGAGCACCAAGAGATTGCATCCAATTTTGCCTAATGCAAGATTTATTGAGTGGAGATTTGTTATTTCCTTCTTCTGAAGCTGAGAGAGTATGGCTGGCTTAAGGTATCCGGTAGGTTTCCATAGTTGATTGGGGATTTAAACCCTGCTCCCTAGAGTCATAGTCTAATGCTCAAGTCATTACACCATTAGACCATCATTACATTATTAGAATCATAGAATCATAGAATCACAGAGTTGGAAGAGACCGCAAGGGCCATCCAGTCCAACCCCCTGCCATGCAGGAACCCTCAATCAAAGCATCCCTGACAGATGGCCATCTAGCCTCTGCTTAAAGACCTCCAAGGAAGGAGACTCCACTACACTCCAAGAAAGTGTGTTTCACTGTCGAACAGCCCTTACTGTCAGGACATTCCTCCTAATGTTGAGGTGGAATCTCTTTTCCTGTAGCTTGCACCCATTGTTCTGTGTTCTAGTCTCTGGAGCAGCAGAAAACAAGCTTACTGCCTCCTCAATAAAACATCCCTTCAAATATTTAAACAGGGCTATCATATTACCTCTTAACCTTTTCTTCTCCAGGCTAAACATCCCCAGCTCCCTAAGTCGTTCCTCATATGGCATGGTCTCATGGTGACTCACTTTTAACCACCCTGTTGCTTTATTAATCAGTCTGAGTATTTAAAGAACATTTTTATCTCTTGTTCAGTGAATGTCTATGATGTCTGTATATATGAAAGCAGGGGGCAGTAAACATTAACTTCCCACATATATCAATAGCTTCTATGCTCTTTGCAGTAACAACAGCCATGTATTCATGTCATAAGGTTGCAATGTTGAGCATGTGTAGGCAGACCCATAGCTAGATTTTTAGGGGCCATGGGGCAGAAAATACATTCTAATGTCCCTAGTCCTACCACATGTCATGGGCACCATCTTGGCGCACCGCCATTTACATGACATGGCTTTTGTGCTGCATCCAAATGGTGCAGCACACAAGGGACATCACAGCACCACTCCAGGGTGCTTATGGCGCCTCTGTTGTGGCGGACAAAAGAGCCTCTTTTGCTGGGGGCACCGAGGCGGTGCCCCATTTGCCCCAGCCTAGCTATGGGCCTGTGTGTGTGTGTGTTGGGGGGGAAGCTTGAAGCATGTAAACCAAGAAGATTAAGAACATAATTTTATTGCAACATGTTTCTGAGAAAACATGCTGCAGAACTTTGCAGTCCAATAAGGAAGGAAACAGCATAAAAAAAGTAAAAACAGAAGCTGGATATGTTCAAATTAGAAATTACACCAGTATTTTACATCAGAACTTTTTTAAAAGAAAGACATCTATGGAATGCACAGATACAGGATTGGGAACACCTGGCTTAATAAGACTATAAAGAACAGTCAACCGACTCCCCCGATGAGCTGCGTTGCTGCCAGGAGGTTGCGCTGACCGAGGAGGCCCTTCCGGGCCTGGTACGCCCCAGCATGCTTTGCTGGGGGCATCACTAAGCCCAACATGCTTTGCTGGGGCCAAAAAATCATCTGATTGGCTGGCTGAGGGGCTGGGGAGGAACTTCCTGTTTTGGCCGCTCTAGGCGTCTCGGAGGACCTCTCTATGGTCCTGGTTTCCGGTCCTCCAGAGAGATGATTTGTTGGCTGCCCTGGAGGGGAGGAGTGTGCTCCCGGCCCCTCCCTCTTTGTAGTGGCCTATATAAGGCCTTGTTGCCTGGCATTCGGGGCCATTTTTGCTTGGCTCCCCACCCTCCCTCCCTCGGGTTGGCGTGTTTTTTGTCACAACTGAGGGGCGGCAGCATAGGCCATGATCTGCTGAGAGTGGTTTCCAGGGCTATGGAGCACTGGAGAGGGAGTCCTTTGGATCCGGGTATATTGAGGGCATACGTTATGGCCATTGCAGGGGCCATTACATTATTATGTTACCCGGTGACTAGGGGATTAAGGGATAAGAGGCAATCAGAACTTCACATAGCTGTGAGATTGCGTTCCCTAGCCCATAGGTCATCCCGAAATTGTGGTCATTGATAACCAAGGTGTTGTTCGATTTTACAGATCATGACCTCATGCTTTGGGCCAACCCTACACTGTTTTAAAGTTGAGTTAATAAAGTTGTGGCCATTCCTCCAACTATGGTATTGTGTTTATTGTGGTGGCGCCCCTCCTAGGCAAGTGAGTCAACAGTATGATGTGGCAGCTAAAAAAGGCCAATGTGAGTCTATGCTTCATCAATAGAAGTATAGTGTCCAGCTCAAGAGAAGTAACAGTGCTACTCTATTCTGGGTTAGAGGTGGCATCATGGGTATAAGTATCATCAGAGCAGTTTTTTTCAGGCTCTAAGAGCCTATGTAGACCAGCCATAAAGGCCAGCCAGGGGGCGGAGTCGGGCCATGGCATCCACATGATGCATGCCCTGACTCCGCCCGCCAGGGTGGCATGACACCATGTCCTGCTCTACATGACATGTGGAATCAGGGTGCTCCTCAGTACCAAAGAAGTGCCTTAAAGCTGTGGGACTACAGCTATCACACCTTTTCCAGGACGTAAAAAGGAGCCACTTTTTTGTGGCTCTTTTTTGCACCCTGGAAAGGCCAGATCAGGGCCTCAGTTTGCATTTGCTGTGGTCCCAATTCAGTGCAGCTGAAGGAAGCTGTAGGTGCCCTTAAAAGAGGTTTAAAAGCTTTGATATAATCCATAGCCAGACACTCCTCCACCCCTCCCCCAATCCTCAATCCCCACCAGCCACAGAATGGTAATGGGGTTGGCTGTAGTGATTCAGTAGTAAGTCCTGGGAAGTCATTGTGAAAGGAATCATTGGAGAGGAAGGAAGGGAAGTTTGTAATCATCCCGCCACACCAAAAAGGGCATACCAATAGCCATAGCAAGTACATTTCTATACCACTTATCAAGTCAACCAAGACTTCCTAAGCAGTTTACATTGTGTAAACCAACTGCCCCCAACAAACTGGGTGCTCCATGCTAGGGGAGCCACTGGGGGCAGGCAGGCTTCCCTGCAGGCCCCCAGTCCCATGGGGGAGGCTTCTTGTCCCATGATTGGCTGGCTGGGGGCCAGAAAGGGAGGTATGTCCTCCCAGCACTTGGACTTTGAGTCCTAGAAGGCGCCAGGGCAGGAAGTGCCTCCTGATTGGGTGGCGTCAGCTCAGGCACCACCCGGGATAGGTGGAGCAGCTGAGCTGAGAGGGTGGGACACCTGCTCCTTCTCGGTCTCTCATTAGGTGATAGGCCTTTAAAAGGCCATATGGCCAGGACTTTGGCGCCATTCTGAGCTTGGCTTTCCCCACCCACCCTCCCTCTGCTGGGGCTTGGGAATTATCCTGTCACAACTTACAGAGTGGTTGCATAGGTCTTGAATATGTTGGGTGTGGTTTCCAGATCTGCGTAGCACTGGATCGGGAGTCCAATGGGAAGACAGGGGTGCTGAGGGTGCAGCGGTGCTGCCGTTGTGGGGGCAACATCAGTTCAGCATCCCCCAATGACAAGGGGCAGAGATGTGAACATGTGAACAACTGGATACCATAGGGCATTTTACGTTGTTAACCAGTTAGCCCCTTGTCATCCTGAAGCTTGGCCGTGACCAAGCAAATGGATTCATAGATCAATCAGGGATTGATGGATGACAGATCCAGACCTTATGCATTAAAGCAAACCCTACAATAGTGTTATGTTGTTATTTAATAAAGTTATGGCCTGTCTTCTTCCAACTATTGGTGTTTGTGGTCTTTCCTGCAGTGGCTCCCATTCATGGCAAACAGCATTTTCTGTGCAATAATTAAAATTTCTGCATAGAATATTTTCTGTACAGGAAATGCTGTTTTCTGTGCAAAATAAGCCTATGTGGTTTTACACAAAATTAGTCCCCAATACAAATCGGTGTAGATTTAAAAGATGTTCTCACAATAGGAAGAAAATTACTAAAATTTCTCAGTGGAGTATTACATCCTTAATCTCCTTTCCATTTTTGGAAGACGCAAATAGGTTGGTCACAATGCACTTTAGCATAGATTCAATTCCTGGTGACACATTGGCTAAAGAAGCTCCAGATTTTCCCTGTACTAGAACAAGGGTTGAATGTCTTTATATAGAGATATAACTTTTGTGGATTTTACTGTCCCAGGAAGTTGATACTAACTCATAAGATCCCTTCTAACTTCAAATCTTTAAAAGGAAAAAAAAAACCCACCCACATTATTATTGCATTTATTGTAAACATTGGCTTGAATTCTGTATCAGTTTATTCCTAAGTATTTAATTAAATAACTACTTCTGGCCTACCTCCTCAAGTCTGATGGAAACATCATTCAGCCATGCTCTCCTACAACCTTGTGTGAGAGTTAAAAAGTTAATTCTTCTTGTAAGCAATAATTGTAAGAGAATATAGGAATTCTCTTTGTACAAAACATCAGATTGTGCTGAATATCATATATTGTGCATATTTTCAGTAAAATTCTGAAATGAAAAAAAAATTTAAATGTGCAAAAAAGCACTTTTCAGGGTTGAAATTTTTACTTTTTTTTTGTTTTCTTTTGATTTTATTCCCAACAATTACAACAAGAAAAAGAAAAACTAATAATTCTTACTTATAATTCTGCAACATTGTTACCTCAACTAGTATAGCAAATTTGCCAAAATTTCAGCCACCTGCCATGGAACACTCCCCTTGAACAAATGCCAGATGAGACAATATATATCTATTGATTCTTGCCATTGGAATACATTTGGTCACAGCCCATATAACATATTTGAAACAAAAATGAAAGAAAAGAGATGAAAAAAGAAGAGCTTCTATGCCAACTTTTAGAGAACCATGTTGTACAAGAGGATTGATGTGATCAGGTTACTGGTATGTTGTACCAATTCAGGGTGAATCATCCTGGTCCCACCACATTGAAAGGGATATTTAAATTCACCTTGATATTAGGAAACACAAGAAATATATATTAAACCTTAGCTTCAGGTATAACCCAAATCCCAGGTCTAAACTTCAATCCATTGAAATTTTTGTTGGAACACATAATATAAAACAACTCACATAATGCAAGGTTGTTATTGTTTTTAAAGTCATAATTGAAGAAAGCTAATAGGACTATATATTTCCCAAACTGGAAAAGGACTGGATTAGATAGCTGTTAGGGTGCCTTCTGGTTCTATGATTATATCATTCAAATGGTTCCTTCTCCTTTATGTCAGAGTCCTAGCTTTCATGGTCAAGATTATGGCATGTATAATTTCTGTGAACTTATGTAAACCCCCTCCCTCCCTCCCTTTCCAAAGCATCTTCTGGCAATAAATTCCATATATTCCATATATTAAGTATATATTCTGCAATGTACTACTGATGTTTGTCAATTATTTGTGAGGATGATTGAGATAAAGGTTGTAAATGCACTTTCTGAAACAAAATTGCTGTAAAAATGATCAATAATATTAATATATTTTTTTGCTAAAACTACTCACAATGCTTCATCAGGCCAGTCTTTTATAAGACGTCTGATCTTACCAACAGGACTCCTAGAAAGGTATAATTTAAGATATTCAATACCTTTGCCCCTGAAATAAAAGAACTATCAATTTTAGTTGTTTGGATAGTTATTCTGAAATACCATGATTTCTTTTCCTGAATTTATGGGTCCATGTACATCTATAATTTTCTAGCTAGCATGAATTCTTTTGCAATTATATTGTGATATGCATATTACCTCAGAGATGGGTATTTACTGGTTCAGCAAATATACACTTTGGATGGGATGTGCCAGCTACTTCAACAAGAATACCAAGCTGCAACATTAGTGTTGGCTTATTTATAGCAATGTTCCTTAAGTGTTACAAATGTAGATCATGAAGACAACCCAGATGTCCCATGATAAACTTTCTTACCCTGGGGGTAGCTTGATCATCTTTACACAGCTCTAAGAAGGATTAAGATATCAGGTAGTAGCATATGGCAGAATACATGCTAGAACAGCCATGTGTATGGACTGAACAATTGAAACATGAATTAAAGAGAGTGGATAGAAGGTATATTAAGTTATCTTTAGATGATGTTGATTTTAAGCTTTAAAAATAAAACCTTTGCTATACAAATTCCTCTCTATACTATAGTCTCCTCCTCGCCCCCCCCCACCCAGTCTTTGACAGCTTTAGATATAGACATAACGAGGAGAGTGAGCTGAATGAACTTATTCCATTCTGTAGCTATTTAAGATGGCATTCTGCATGCCAGACTGGAGCAAAAGTCTTTCTACCAATCAAATAAGAAAGCAGATCCTCACCTTCACCACCTTTGTAGTTTAAAAACATGAAAAGAGCCATACTGGTTTAGTCTGAAGTTCTGTATGTTCCAGTATTCTGATAAGCCAAGCACTTACCTAAGTGGAACCTGCTAGTAGTTGCACCTTCCATCTCACATTCCACAACAAGTGATATACAGTGTCTTTCACACTGGAGATAAATATGCAAAATACTTTGTGGCCTGTGAGTATTTCTGGGGGAATGGCTTATTTTCTCAATGATTGTTTCTCTTGGGCTACATCTTCACTACAGAAATAATGTATTTTTGACACCATTTTAACTACCCTGGCTCAATGGCATGCAATTCTGTGAGATATTTAGCACCACAACATACTACAAATCCCAGGATTCCATTGGATGAAGCCATGACAGTTAAAGTGGTATCAAACTGCATTATTTCTTCGGTGTAGATGCACCCTTGGCCAACTACTGTCCAGCTCCTTTAGAAAGAAGAGGATAAAACTAGAGTTGTGCAATCATGTTCTAGTGCTGCACCTTCTAGTACTGTATTATAGAACAATTAAGCTTGTATGAGCATATCACACTCAGGAAGACTCAGCCATTGTGAACATGTAGCTTTGAACAGACTTTGGGTTTTCAGGCAAATCCAGAATATAAGAATGCATGCACTGGGTATTGGAAAGATGGATGTCGGTTTGAGTCAGAGCCAGCCGAGAAAGAGGAGGTGGGGGAGAAATGGCCGAATGATGTATTTAAGCATTTAGCCACAGTTGCAAGGAGGAAATCGCAGACAGGCCAGACCGGAACGCTTGTTAATTGCTGATTTTCTGGGCATTCTAGCATGCAGACACTCATTCCTGTCTTGTTCCTTGTTGAAGAAGAAAGGGTGGGGGCTGAAGGAGGGTAATATGGTAAGGAAAACCATTTATTTTTCTGTGCAAGTGTTTTAATTGTCTCTCCAGAGACACACTTTTGCAGAATTATGAGTTCAATCTGTCTCCCACTGTTTGTTTTTTTGACAATGGAGGTTCTGTTATCAGAACATACCAGCTATGGTTGGGAGTGAAGAAAGGTTGGCGGAATTGGGAAGAGCAAGACTAGCAAACTTTACCAGAGAAAACTGTAGTTTTTTGTGGCTTTTTCAAGCTATGTGGCCATGTTCTAGAAGAGTTTCTGCCTGATGTTTCACCAGCATCTGTGACTGGCATCTTTAGAGAAAACTGTGTTGCCTGCTCTGTTTCTCCACTGAAGAGGAGAACCTCCACTTGCTTCACTGGCTTATGTAATGTTTCTTAATGAATACTGTGGACCTGCTCTGGAACTTGGTTTATCACAGCACTGAGTTATTAAATTTGTGGATCCCAAGTATCAAGAAACTGAGAGGCAAACTACATTAGGGATGTAATTTTTCATTAATTTTTTTTTCCACAAAAAGAATGACTAATTTTATTATTATTCTCCTCACTAAGAGAAAGAAATTGAAACCTGTGCAGATTTTAAAACTAAAAAAATATTGATTGTGCTTTCTATTATGTTGTTTTCTATGCAGGAATATTGTTTTCTGTGCAGAAGTATTATTTTCAGGTTTTCCGGGGGGGGGGGGGGGGAACCCACATAAAATTTTTTTTTAAAAAAAAAAAGCATTTTCCCCGAAAAAAAAATTCTAATTCTTTCCCATCCAGGATTTTCAGCAGGGTTTCCCAACATTCAAGAAAATGAATGGTCAAGTTTTTTGGAATTTTATTTCCATATATCACCTGGATGGAGATTTGGGAAGAGGGTTGAGATGTTTCTAGATGATACAGTAAAAAGGCAAAGGCACGTTACACACTGCCATAAGGGATGTCCTTAGGACATCTTCCAGACGCCCCTTACCCTATCACAGACAGAGTCCGTCACAAATGGCGGCAGCCATTCCACACAGCTGCCGCCATATTGACGTAGTGGACACTGTGCATCCGCACGTCGCGCCCCGGAAGTGATGCTGCAAGTGTGCGACTAGTGCCTCACGACGTCTTTTCCAGGGCTCAGGAAGGAGCGCGATTTCCGCGCTCCTTCCTCGGAGTGTCCGGGCCCCGTGCGGTTTGGCCGCTGCGGCTCCCGGACGCTGCAGGCGGTGGGAGACCACCGCAATCCGGCAGTATGTAACCTGCCAAAGAATACTCCTTTTTCCCCCCTCACTGACATTACGACACCCTTGTGAAAACATTGTCAGCCATCATGAGAGGGTTTTAAAAAAATATTATGGCAATAAAGGATAAGGTTAGAATCCTGTTGAAACAATACACTAATACTAACATAACATTTGATTGAGGCTGGGCCTTTTGAATAATAGAAGGAAGGAAATAAGTCTACCAATGGGTTTGTATTTGTAGATTTTATGAGATAGCTTCATCAAAGAGAACCAGTGAGAAGACATATGAGGTAATCTGTCCCCAAAGTTACTCAGCTCTCTTTTACCTACCTGATGCAATAAGTTAAAAAATTGTATAATCTGTAACCATTTCTTCTAGAATTTTATATTAAACATTGTATATCCAAATCTTTATTCAAACCCCCTGATACTAAAGTTTTATGTTTCAAAATTCATTCTACCTCTTTTCTCTTTAAACAATCACTTGTGAATATGTCTGCCTTCCTTAACAGTGGTATTATATCTTGAGGACATATTTCTGAGTGAAGGGAAAAAAAAGATTGTGGAAAGATTAGGGTCTTCTGAAGTGTTCTGCAAATTATTGGATGTGTTGTTTTAGATCTTTTCATAATTCTGTATCCCTTACATTTCAGTTGTTGACTCCTAGACTGATTAAGAATGGTTTCCTATTGTAAGGCATAGAGCTAACTGAATTGCATTTTGTTCCACACTCAAAAGTAAAAGGAGAAACATTTTTATTTTATTTTATTATTTATTATTATTTGTGTTTTCATGTGTACACAAACATTCACAATTTCCAGGTTTATAAACTATCTTTTGGAAAAACCTATTCCATGCTGACATATTAATTGAATTTTCTTTCATACTGGAATTTTTTTTTTAAAAAAGGAGACTAGGGCCTCAAACATATGACCCAAAAGGATCATCATTGATCCAATCCAAAAGTACGGCATGCACATGACACAATCTCTGGATTGCTTGGAGCCTGTGCTGAGGCTGTGCTGGGGCTGCTGAATGTAGCCCAAAATCAATTGCGAAAGGAGCAGTTTCTTACCTCTTCTTTTTGTAGCCCATTCAAGACTGCAGAAGTGGGTGCCCTTGTGACTGCAACATCTGTTTGCCATGGTTCCAGAGCAGTCTGGGGATGATCAGGGTGGGAGCAGCATCTGGCTACTACTTCTACTCCATCTACTTCACCCCTAGGGCCCTTTCATATGACACAATTATAGCAGTATAATTCTACTTAAAATGTCATGGCAACATCCTATGGAATCTTGGGGTTTGTGCTTTGCTGGGGCACTAGAAGTATCCAATAGATAATTCTAAATCCTTTCATTCAGCTTCAGACACCAGGATCCCACTAAATAGAACTGTAGCAGACCAACAGTGCTATAACCGTATCGGGGGAAAGCACCCATGTTAGGCTGCACTGTTAGAGTTCCCATTCAAAAGAACAGTGCAGATTATAACACAAATCTGGGCTACAACTGGGCCATCTACATTCTTCCCTGGAGTACATGTCTACTCAGAAGCAAGTACTGTTCAATTCAATGAGGTTCACTCCAAATTAAATATGTATAGGATATTAAAAAATAAATAAAACAGCAACAGATTGTAGAAAAAGCTAGCAATATTGCATCCTCGTATGTCCCAGAATCCCATACAATAGGGCTCAAAAACTTTTTCTTTTATTTTACTGAGGGTGCAAATCCACATTTCTGGATTTTTGGTTTTCAAATGGAAATCTTGAACATGTGGGCATTTTCAATCATTCACAAATTTGCAGTTTTCTGGTTACTGCTGTGAAAATAGGGTGACATTGTCTGGGATTGGAAAACTCATAGAATTCCCTTAACAGCATGGTCCCAAAATAAGGTTTTCAAGCTCTTGGCCTCTTATATAGGAAGACTGAAGACCCATGACATGTGACATCACATCTTTAGGAATTGCAGCTTAAAACTAGGGAAGTAGTGAACTCATCAATAAATCAACCATTTTGGCCTGTTTTGCTTCTGTTTATGGTCTTTCTCTGATAGTCTGTGCCAACCCTTATATCTTGTCAATTATCATAACTGTTTACTACAGCCAAAGTACAGCAGAGTTTTGGATTATTTGCATCCAACATTGAGATGTTACAGTGGATGTGGCAGTAATGTCACAGTGCCACCCAGTGTCCCATTTCTTGCAATAGACAGGGAAGAAAAGAATATGGCTGAGTTGACAACATGAACTTAGAATGGTTTTTTTGGAGTGTGTTTGTGAAGAATTTATGTAGAATTATGTTACATCAAAAAGAATACAATGGTTAAAATAATTTACTATGAATATTCAGAATATTCATCCTTAGGATGACAGATACAAGAAAGGCATTTGCAGAGTATTACTAGCTGAACTCTCTCTCCCAGGGTAAAACATTTCAAAAGAATTTCCTATTAGCATCCTTTTTGCCAGAATCAGAAAGGATTTCTCACCCGCCCTGTATTCAGTTTTTCCCTCCCCTTCATGCTTTGGCATTCCAAGCTTCTACTTTTCTGCCAGAGCTCATTTCTTTTTAATCACAATTTTGAATATTTCTAAAGCTTCATGCTGTGGCCTTTATCAAGTCTGTGATGATGAGACAAGATATTAATCACTCATCATTAGCATTCTTAGCATTATTATTGCATTTAATTCCATATATAGTCTTGCCTAAAGTTAAGACTTCTTTCCTTAGCATGTTTACTCTGAAGTAAGCTTAAGATGTCATGGTTCTTGAACTTTTTTCTGCATGCAGCACAGGTTTAGGAGTTTGATATCATATGGAATCTTGGGATTTGCAATTTCATGAGGTCCCTAAAAATCTCTGGTTGAGAGTTCTAGTGCTGTAATTCAGGGGAATAGACTGTAATATTCCAATGGGAAGCTCTAAATACCTCACCAAGCTAGAAAACCAGACAAGCCAGATGGTATGGTATTGAACTGTGGAAACAGTGCAGTGACATAAACTCAAATATCAGTATCCACAGGACTTAAACTCTATGCAACTTTGCTATCAGCAGCAAGGAGTGGTGCAATGAGAGCCCATTTCACAGGACTGGAGCAATGAGCAACTCATCCATCTGGTTCTTCTTAGCTCTCATTTTTAAAAACTAAAAGTCTGGTCCCTTTCGGTGTCTAGGGGTGTGCATGCGTGTGTGGGTGTGACAATGTATTGTCTCTACCTATCAGCTGTGCATTCTTGAACCATCTTAGCTCCCATTGAAGTACATCATCTGAAAACAAGGCAAGCCAGCCGGTATGGTATCAGCTGAGTGTTACTGCTATCACACTCTACTGTTAAGTTACCTTAGGGCAGTGCACACTGGCAAATGTTAGAGTGATAAAGTACAAGATTGGAAAGGGTCATATAGGATGATCATTACCATCTATAATATGACACAGGATTAAGCAATGTATGTGTCTTTCTCTTTAGGGAGGGGGCAGCAGTGGTGCATCAGCAAATCTTGGTAACTGGTTGATGTTTAAAGATACCCAATGGGATTGGATAGAGCTAGTTATAAAAGTTGGATAAGTTTTTTTTGAAGCCAGAATTAGGTCAGGAACAATAATTTAATAATAATAATAATAATAATAATAATAATAATAATAATAATAATAATAATAATAGGCTTTATTTATATACCGCCCAATCACTGGGAATCCGAGCGGTTTACAATAGAGGGGATAACAGACAGTTCCCTGCCTACAGGCTTACAATCTAAAAGACACGACACAAAAGGAGAAGGGAATGGTGAGGGGGGGAGGGAATCAGGTCCAGCATTCTTCTCTCCCTCTGAGGCCTGGACCAAGGCAGATGGACCGAAGGGAGGGCTCTTCTTCTTCAGGCTAGCCCCTGATGGAACTGGGCCAGCCTACTCTCTCTCTCAGAGGCCGAAAGATGACAGTTAGGGAGGGAGGAGCCTCTTTCTTCAGGCCAGCCCCTGATGGAACTGGGCCAGCCTACTCTTTCCCTCAGAGGCCGAAAGATGACAGTTAGGGAGGGAGGAGCCTCTTTCTTCAGTAAAGTAACACCAGACTTGGAGAAGCTCAAAATATGAATATTTCCAATTGAGAAAATCTCATAACAACACAAAGTGAGTAAAAAAACTTTGATATATGAATTTGGATTCAATTTTTCTCACACCCCTTCCTTCTCTGAAATACTTTTCTCTCTCTTCTTCAGCATTTACTTAATTGATGGCATAGGGAAAGGGCAACAAGACATTGAGCCCATGCACCCTTTCATGGTTTCTCACCTCCATAATGTTGCATTTGGATTCCAGTTCCCTACATACTCCAGTTCAGTATGTTCCCCATAATTCCTGGGGCACTTTTGTTATACATCTTTTTTTAAAGTCATGCTGAGAGAGAAGAGAGAATTTTTCTGTTACACTCGTTGGGGCTCCCTTGCACCAAGCACCTTTGGGAGAAGGGAAAAAGTCAGAGGCATCTCAGGTTTATGAGACAGGAGATTTGTATTATATTTTTACAAGCACCCAGAAAAAGCTTTTCAGATTTTTCAAGTGCTTCCAGGAATAGATTGCCAAAGCAAGTGTAAATTGAGGTGAGCCAAGGAGAATTAGCACTTCACTAGTCAGGCCACAAGAAAGGACTGATAGTATATCCTTTTAGGAAAACATTGAAAGCAATCAATACAATTGTGAAAAGGAAAACATTCTGCACAGACCTCAAGAGTTTGTGAGATATGCCTGTCATGTCAGACATTAATTCACTAGGTGCCCTTAAGGTATCAACTGATCTCCATGAAGATATATGTACACAAATGTGTGCATTTATGCATGCATATAGATACACTTACCTTATATTTGTATTTATAAGGCCACTATTTTTTAGCTTTATACCTGCACCCTAAAATCCAAAACAATGATGTGTTAAGACTGCAGATCATAAGGAACAGTAGATTAGTGTTTGTGTTCATATTTGGTTGTTCAAATGCTCAAAAGAATAACATTCCAAAGCATGTATTAAATTCCAAAGCATGTATACTTAACACAGCCATGCAACTAAAACGCTAAAAAGAAAAGAAAAGAATGAAGTCCTAAGGGGCAAGCTAAATTATCCCCTTCAAAAAAATTCAAGCTATTGCTTAATGTACAAGATGAAGACATGTCTTCTTGTTCCAATCTAATTCACACATTTGCCAAATAATTCTGCTTGGCTGGCATTTTGTTTATTATTCATATATAAGCCATTCATTGTCAGAACATGTATTTTGCACTGCATTTGAAAAGCAGGTGGCAGAGAGTAGTCTTGGGGTTATAAATTCTTGGCCACAACTTCGTTAGTTATAGACATAACACACCAGATGAAACTAGAGAGAATTGACAGTTCTTGAGATGTTTTGCTTGTGCATGAGTCCCTTTCCAGACCATGCTATCACTAAATGGCTTTGCTGTGTACATTTATGATCGAGACTTTGTAGCATTTGCTCCAAAATGTTGACTGTTCTCCCACCTGATCCAGCTCCATGCTATTGCTTCAAGTTATGCAATTTTGTGTCACAGTTCTGGGTTTTATTTCCCTGTTGCTTATGACAATTATAAATAAAATAATTGTTTGAAAAAGTTATGAAGATTATAAATTGGAACAAAGAAACAAATATATACATATTGCAATGATGATATCAAATGAGAGATGAGAAAATATGCCAAATCTTTGTGTCCAGTCACCATAGGGAAAAATCCTTTACTGCCCCCCAGTAGGATGGCCAGACTAACATATGCCTGGGGTCAATCTTGTATCAACGGAGGGGTTACTGCCCAGCTGGTAATAATATCAGGCCATATGGGACCAGGAAACCAGATGTCTTGCAATTGCTAATTGATTTAATTCCCCACCCTTGTTGCACTACTTAGGTCCAATATGATAAGCCACAGCTGGGTCCCTGCCCTTACTACAAGTGGGGGAGCATTATCAGGTGGTCATTACCTAGAATTCCATGTTACTAAGCTTTTTTAAAAAGATGATGATGTCCAAAGTGAAACCATACAGATAAAGAACTGGGGATCACATAGAGATGGTTCACAATAATAATTTTTAAAAAATCATATGGATGCATCAGAAAAAGCATGGAATACCAAAACAGACTCGTTGATTTTTTTATATGACCTTATGAAAGTACAAATGTGTGCACATATGAACACACTTTCATATTGTTGAAAACTCAAGTTGATTTTGACCTATGATGACCATATCAATGAGAGACCTCTTAGTCACCCTATCATCAAGAGCCCTACTCAGGTTTTCCACGCTCAGGGCTATGGCTTCCTTGACTCAGTCTATCAATTTGAAATGCAGTATTCTTTTCCTACAATCTTCTACCTTAACAAGCATATTGTCTTTTCTAGTAAGTCATGTCTTCTCAAACAGTTTAGCAGTTTAGCAGGATCCATTGTTCTGGGTCCTACTCTCTGTAACAGCAGAAAACAAGCTTCCTCAATATGAGATCCCTTCAAATATTTAAACAAAGCTATCATATTGCCTCTTAACCTTCTCTTCTCCAGGCTAAACGTACCCAGCTCCCTAGGCCCCTCCTCATAGGGCATGGTTTCCAGACCACCATTTTAGTCACCCTTCTCTGGACACACTTCAGTTTTTCAACATCTTTTTTGAATTAAGGTGCTCAGAAATGGATGCAGTATTCCAGGTGAGGCCTCACAAAAGTATAATAGAGTGGCACTATTACTTCCCTTGATCTAGACACTATACTTCTATTAATGCAGCCTAAAATTGCATTGGCCTTTTTAACTGCTGCATCACACTGCTGACTCATGTTCAACCTGTGGTCTACTAGGACTCCTAGATCCTTTTCACGTGTAGTCTCATTAAGGTGTCCCCATCCTATATCTATGCATTTCATTTTTCTGCCCTAAATGCAGTACTTTACATTTCTCTGTGTTGAAATTCATTTTGTTAGCTTTTGCCCAGCTTTCTAATCTATTCAGGTCATTTTTAATTTCGATCCTGTCCTTTGGGGTGTTAGCTATTCTTCCTCATTTTGTGCCATCTGCAGATTTGATAAGAATGCCCTCCCCCTATTCTTTCATCCAAGTCACTGATAAAGATGTTGAATAGCACTGGACCCAGGATAGAACCCTGTGGCACCCACTGGTCACTTCTCTCCAGGATGAAAAGGAGCCATTGTTGACCATCCTTTGGGCTCAGCTTGTCAACCAATTACAAATCAATTTAAGAGTTGCATTGCCTAACCCTCAGTTTACTAGCTTGTTTCAAAGAAGTCATGGGGGACCTTGTCAAAGGCCTTATTGAAATCAAGATATGCAATATCCACAGTGTTCCCCCATCATCTACCAAGCTGGTAATTTTATCAAAAAGAGAGAGGGGGGAGGGAGAAGATCAGATTAGTCTGGCATGACTTATTTTTCAGAAAGCCATGTTGACTTTTTGTAATTATGGCATTCCCTTATAAAATGTTCACAGACTCTCTATTTAATCATTTGCTCTAGAATCCTTCTTGATATTAATGTCAGACTAATTGGACAACAATTGTTAGGATCCTCTTTTTCTCTTTCTCTCTCTCTCTTTTTTTTTTTTATTTTTATTTTTTTTTTTTTGAAGATGGGAACAACATTTGCCCTCTTCCAGTCTGCTGGGACTGCTCTTGCTTTCTCAAAGATTATTGCCAATGATTTTGAGATTACATTTGCCAGCTCTTTTAATACCCTTGGATGTAGTTCATCTAGTCACAGAGACATAAATTCATTTAGATTAACCAGTAGTCCTGTACTACCTTATTCTGTGCTGAATTTCCCCTAGTGTGTCCTCTGCATTCCAGGTAGTCCTGTAATTATTCTGTGCTGCATTTGAGTATCCTTTTCCTTTTGTAAAACAGAGGCAAAGAAAGTGTTGAGCAATTCTGCCTTTACTCTGTCCCCTGTTAGCATTTTGCTATCTTCTCCACATAGTGGCCCTACCTTTTCCTTCTTCTTTTTGCTGTGAACGTACACCCCCCTCCTTTTTATTGTTCTTAACCTCTCTAGCAAGCCTGAGCTCATTCTGCACTTTTGTTACCAGCTGGCTTGAGGGGTGATGGAATGGAACAATGTAATGGAGTTAGGTCTTGGGAAAAAATCTTTCCCTTTTATTCAATTGTAAACCTGCTTTTGCAGTTTTTTTTTACTTTATTTTCTTCAATAATCATTCTAAGGATTTGCTATTTTCTGCTAGTAATATGGTATCATCTATGTATCTGAAATAGCTGGTGTTCCTTCCTCTATTTTAAAGACTCTTTCCCCAAAGTCTAATCCTGCTTTATTTATGGTATGTTGAGCATATAAGTTAAAAGATAAGGTGAGAAAATGTAGCCTTATTTGACCCCTTTGTCAATTGCTAACCATTCCATTTCTCTGTATTTTATCCTAACAGTAGCCTCTTGTCCTGAGAACTGATTATACATCAGTAAAATCAAATGCTGTGTGCACACCCATTTCTTTAACAGTGATCCATACTTTTTCATGATCTATAATCAAAGTCTTTGCTATAAACTATAACACACAGTCTGGTTTTCTTTTGGAATTATTTGGTATGCTCCATTACCCCATGTATGTTTCCCATATATTCCCTAGTGTCGCTTCCTTTCCTGAACCCACCTTGGGCATTTCTCACTCTATCTATGGTGAAAGTCATTGTTGTAGAATTTTGGAAATTACTTTACTTACATGGGAAATTAATGCAGTGGTCCTGTGGTTACTGAAATCCCAGGTGTTGCCTTTTTTGGAAACTGGAATGTATATTGAGCATTTCTAATCTGTGAGCCATTAATGACAGATTTTAGAGGTAGAGCAGATTTTGCCTCTGTAGCCTGAAGCAGGACTATTGGCATACCATCTGTTCCTAGTGATTTATTTCTCTCAAGTGCTCTGACTGTAGTTTCCATTTCATATGCCCAAACCAAATATTTGACTGTTCTATATTTGCATTACTGTTATCTGATTCAGAAATACAAAATCCTATAAAATGAAGAGTTAAGTGTAAAATTAAGACAACTGATATACACCTAATCAACCTGGCCAATCCCTTTTTTCAACACACAATGACATGAACGCACACACAAAATTTTGCTTTGCAGCTACTATTTTTCCACCTTATGGCTTAACTCTGCATTTAATTCTAGTGTTAGTAGGGATATTAAAGATGATTATTTGGCCCTTGAATTTACATTTTCAGTAGCTTAGGTTGGTCAGCTTCTTCTGCTGGTCACTGCATGGTATCAGTTAGTTAATTTGTAGCAGATGGCATTTCTTAATTCTTCCTTACAACTCCTAAAAAAACTCCCATGAAGATTTGCTTCAAAGAGACTGTTACACCTTCTTGGAGGAAGATCTTTCCAGTATACTGGTTGATGGCCATGTTGCATCCAAATAAATATTGGCTGCAAATCATCCAAGGACAAAAAAGCATTTCTGTTGAGAAATGTGATATGACACTTCTGCCTATATTTAAAAATACTGAAGATGTTTCATGGCATCTTAAAAGGACTCTTGGCAATAATCAACATCTTAGGTGATTTAGTGAATGAATAAAATAAAATAAACCAATTATAGACAAAAGGCCTAAATGTGAATACTAAAGCCAAATATTTTTTAGCTTGGAGGGTTGCAAAAATGATCTCTAAATCAAATACGGAGCTCTCATTGAATGTAGCAGTATGTTCATCGCCTGCAAATTCAAGTACAAATGCATTTGAGGATTCATTTAGTTTTGCATAGAAAAGTCACAGCTATGGATACAAGGATGTAACTACTATCCCAAATTTCTAGCACTGCTGTGAATGAAGCAGAAAATTGTTCAATTGTTTGCTGTGTTTGCATTCCCTTAGTAACTGTGTCTGCTCTTTTTCTTTGAATGCCTAAACCAGTGGTCCCCAAACCTATTTGGGCTACCACCCCCTTTCCTCTTGGGCAACAACCCTAGCATGCACACACACACACAACATATTTTTATATGCTGTTCTACTTCAAATTCAAAGCAGCCAATCTCAGTCAATGCTCCCTTTGCACCAAGTCACTTTGGGAGCAGCAACCGAGTAGCTGGCTGAGCAGTGACCAAGAAGCTTCTTGCTTGTGTTGGTCATGCAGCAAAGAGCGGCACTGGTGAGAGTCTTTTTTGGTCACTGACTGGCTGCTCAGTCTCTGCTCTCTCTGTGCCCTGTCATCCTGGGAGCAGCAACTAAACAGCTGGCTAAGAGAGAAGAAGAGGCCTCTTGGTTGCTACTCCCAGGGTGACCAGGTGCAAGGGAGAAGCTTCTCCCCAGAGAGGAGAAACTCTCAATCCTTTATAGAAAGGCACACCTGCTAATATGTAGGGGGTTTACAGAGGCCACATGCTCTGGACTGGGGACTGGTGTGGACCTGCAAAATGGAGAGCTCTTAACTACAGGAGCCATTCCAAGTCAAAGTACTCTTTCCAATAACTGAGCACAATTCCCGAGACATTCTTATTCTTATACTTATTCTTATTTGTATGCATGCCTCTCTTTAGAAATGTTCTCAGAATGGAAGACATGTTTTCCCCACACAACTTCATGTCCACTCTCCCACAAAAAAAATTATTCCCTCTGCTATCTCTTCTCTCACTCTGTCTGATGAAAGAAAGCAGGAGCAACAGTGCAACTCCAACCTCATGAAGCTTAAACAGGGTCCCAAATTTGATAGCTCCTTTTTTCCCACCACTTCTCCCCCACCACCATGTGCTCTAATTCTTTGCTCCAGTCTGTCCCAAAATGGTCCAGCTCCAAGCCACAGAAGCAATGCTCTGTGCCCAAGCCTCATGAGAATTTTCCAACTGCCGCTACTAGTGAAAGATGCCATTAAGGGAGTGCGCTTACATGAGCAGCAGAGACCTGAGCAGCACTAAGCACAGACAAAGGAGCTTAATGCATGAACCTTAAAAGTATTTGAAATCTCCCGGGCTGGAGTCGAGGCACAGGATGGAGGTGCTAAAGTGCCATCTAATCGCCTCCTGCCCTCAGCCCGGGTGCCAGCCATGCTCCACCCACACTTTTTAGAAGCCGTAAATCTTCCAACTTCTACAAGGTGCTGGTGGAGTGTGATCTGGCTTGGACATGGGCTGAGGGTGGGCAGCCATTAGGCAACAATTTAGCATGTGATAATTCCCGCCTCCAACCCATCTCCCAGCTCCAGCCCAGAAGGCTTGAAATGCTTTGAAAGAAAGAAAGAAAGAAAGAAAGAAAGAAAGAAAGAAAAAAAATCTTTATTACGGTCAAAGACCAGCATAAAATATAACATAGAAAAATAAAATAATACACATAAAAGATTGCTTGGGATAAAAATCTGCCAACTACAAATGAAAACAATTCATTTCTGTTATATTTAAGGTAGCTTCAATTAAAATAAAAATAGACCTTTATGGGGTTCTGCCCTTAAAATAGAAATAATAAAAGTAGATTAGCGATATCAGATTTTTACCAGACATGCAGTACCAGACATGACACAATGGTATGTATTTAACTTTGATCAGTTGTTCTTTTCCTACATGTGATTGCTACTGCAGAAAATTGTGCCACTTTGTAGGTTATATGCGAGTTCCAGTCTGATAATAGGTAGTTTAAATAAAAAACTTCAGATATCCCAGGTACGTTCGAAAGTATAGGAGTGATCAAATCTCTATGAGCATCGTCATAAAAAGGGCAGTGAAACAATACATGTCCAACATTTTCTATAGCTCCTGGATTACAGGGGCATGTTCGCTCATGGACAGGAGTCTTACTATATTTACCCTCCAGCATTGCCAGTGGTAGGACATTTAAACCAGGCAGTGCAAAAGCTATTCTATAACTGGGGATCGATAGGTTCGTGATGTAGTTTGGCACAGTAAGCGGTCCTACACAGTCCCAATAAGTAAAATAGTTTGAGGACTGAGTTCAGTGGTTATGGAATTTTGTGTCCTTTATGCACTGCATAATGGCTGTTTTACCTTTAGAATATCCCATAGACTGAAGGGCATTAGTTGTGAGTCCCAGATTTCGTAGTTTTGTAGTCAGAGAGTTTTTCCATTTCGATTGGAAAGTATCTGCCAAAATTAATGGTGTAAGTCCCACAGGAAGAAAAGTCAACTTTAGCCAGAAATTCATAGTAAGCATCAATATTTGGGCATCCATAGAAATTTGTCCTGTCTCCAACCTGAGTATTACATACTTTTAAAGTTCATGGGATAAGCTCCAAAGTCAGTCTTTGAAGAGGGAGCTGCAGTTTCAGGAAAAAAAGAGTCAAAGCTAGCAAGGGACTATTCTATAAACTGTATACAGTTCTACAAAGGGGAAGCGTTAGATAGTGCAGGAGTCACTGATCTTTACATACCTGTAGGTAATCCAGCCACTGTTGGCACAAGTTGATCTAAACAAGCCTTTGCTACCCTGCAATACATTTCAGAGGCAGCACACCACACTCAGGAGTGTGCTTTCTCAACAATGTTTTTTCTCTCTTCCAAACTTAAATTATGGGAAGAGTAATGTGTGACTAATAAATCAAGGTGACTATGACCCTATTTCCTTGGGCCAAATAACACATCGTCCTACCATTCCCATGGTGATCAGTCTGGATGATGTAGGCCCCAATTCCTAGTTTTCATACAAACTGTCTAGATGACTTATGGCCAATTCAAACTTGAGTTATACAGTACCATCCTTAAAACTGATTAATACAAGTCACCTCTTGCTCTGGATCTTCTAGGAAAATCCAAAACCCTACAAAGTGACTCTATCTGGATGTCAATAGTTTGGTAACATCCTGCTGTGCTGCCCATTGCCATGAGTTGTATTGGGAAGACATCAGGGCAGCTTCAGAGCCTGAATACTCCCAGATTCTCCTGGAGGATTCTGGCCCGTGCAGACCTGGCCTAAGGCTCCAATTAAAAAGACGTGCTCTAACTACATTTTAAGATAATAATGAAATAAGCTATGCACTTCATATGAAATAAGTTGGTGGAATGTATGTAAATAACCCAGTATCATGAAATCAACACACGATTAGAATATTAGAATACTAGAATATAATCTGCCTGTGTTTTTATTAGGACCTAACTATATATGGTTAGTTACACCCATCTCCTACCAAATGTGTGACAAGGTAGAGTTGATGTGTGGTATCTTTATATTCAAGCAGGGGGGAAGAAATGAAACTAACAAGAGTGAGAAGAGAAGTGCCACAAAAGAGAAAATACCTTGATGCCAGATATAGAGAGAACCAGAGAGGAACAGAACAAAGAAGAGTTGAGGAGACATGGAGAAGTTTCAGAATGAAGGGGATACAGCAAAGCAAATTTCCTGGCACACAAACATCCAATCACATAGAGATTATGCTTAACTTGCCCAAAGCTCTATGGCCACCCTCCCCCTCACCCAATACATGATTCAATGGGAGGAGAAGAGCTGTGTGCACTCTCCTGTACATTTGCTTCCAAAGAAGTGGTCCTACAGCCTGTCTGAGGTACTTCTTTGATTGGCCTGAAGCTCTGATGCCAATAGTTTGGTAACTCATCAGTTTCAACTAGCATGTTCTGGTTTCTTTGATAATGAGTAACTCACAGGATACATATACCAGCTGTTTACATGAATCCCAAGTTCAGCACATCTCTGAAGAGTGCTTAAAAAGCAGCTGTTTTGGAGTTAGAGCCTTTGGAAATAAACCTTTGGGCTAGAGTTCACACCAAGGGCTTCATGGTTAATTTCTAATTTTTGCAGTTGTCAGCTTCTTCATCCTTTTTGCCAAGTTGCAGTCTCTCTCTCCCACTCACTCTGGCCCCCCAGGTCATGCCTTTTTACATCATGCAGTTATATACACACACATGCCCTCACTTAATCCCACTGACCAAAGCTGGCATTTCAAATACTGAATTGTTTCAGCGTTTGCCTTCTGCTGATTCTGGTTGTTTACATGTTGTTAAAACATTCTCTTATTTACCTTTGTTTTACATAAGGCTGAGAATGATATGTTGTATCTTAGTTAGTAGTACGTATGTTTGTATTGAAGTGGTTTTGCTATGTATTCAACAGTATAACAGTATTTCTCTAACAATGATAATATAAACTCTGTTGTTTAAAAAAAATTAAACCAAATATCAGAAATAGAGAAATGTAATAAATGCATAATTGTGGGCCAAATTTTGTGTGTTAGTTCCAATTAGAGATGGCCTGTTAACTCTATGGAAACTACCTAAGTTTTGGCTCATCCTGTCAAAATTATTTGGTGCAACTCCTCTAGCTGAGACTAACCAACATGATTCAGCTGAATAAACCGGGATATGTTCTTCTCCAGATGTCATCAGCATGTAAAGAGAACATAAGAGGACCAGAAGAAAAGATTCAAAGGAACTCCAAGAAGAGTCTTGCAGCTGATATGGAAGTTAGTGGTATAAGGATGACACCGTTGCCCACAAGGCTTTAACGCATGACCTACATGTGGCCCATAGGGGTCCCACAGGATTAAAAAAGGCTCCAAAATGTATGGGGATATTTTCACTGTGGATTTGATCCCCTGGTTTATTTTAGACCTAGGAGAAGCTTTATCTAAAACATATGCAGAAAACACTGGAAAATGTCTTACCAATTTGTGATTCTGTTTGTCAGGGTTTTCTGATACTTGAGTAACCAGTTTTTGACTATTTTACAAATATTGTCCATACTATTTCCATTATTACCTCACAACAGGGGAATATGGCAGTGTTGTGTGGAGTCTTCGGCTTAAATCCTATGGTTAGTCCTGACTAGATTAGACCTATCCGGTCAGTTTGATTTACCTGAACGCTGAATCACTTTTTAACAGTTGATTCAATGAGTCTCCTCTTGCTGGGACTAACCAACAGGATTCTGGTCATTATGTATGAACTACAGAAATCTCAACTGCATACCCACATCTCAGGTTTTGCACTGGAAGCAAACACTAGAGTTTATTACTTGGTGTTTTAAATCAGCTCCAGCCTCCTGGGATGCAGCTGGGACATGGGATAGGGACAGGGATTATCACACATTAAATCCCCACTGAATCACTGGCCACCATCAGCCTGGGTCCCAGCCATGCTCCGCCAACACTTTTTAGATATCAGAAAATTTTCTGACTTCTAAAAAGTGCTGGCGGAGCATGGCTAACACTTCTCTGGGACCTGAGCTGATGGTGGCCGGAGATTTGGTGGTAGGGATTTAGTGTGCAATAATGCTCGCCTCCATCCCACATCCAGGCTACAGCTCAGGAGGCTGCAGCCAATTTAAAATGCAAAGCTGTAAGCTCCACTCTCTCAGTACCTTGCACTTTCTCAACAGATTATCTCATGAGTTGAGACAGCCTCTCTCATTGAAAAAAGAAATTTTGAGAATATTCTTCACATCTCTAGAGAGGCTTCGTGAATGTTGTGGTCCAAGAATATCTTGAGGGCCACAAATATCATTATAACTTTGACTGTCACATAATTGTTAGAAACATCTGGCCAACCAGAAGAAAATATTGAACTATAATAAAAAAAAACTTTTTTATTAGTACAATAGTATAGGATGGATAATTTCTTTGTCTGCCTATTTTCTCTTTTCTGCACCTTCTATGGAAACAGGACAACACATGAAAGACTCAACTCTACTTCTTGCCAAGTAGCCCTTGGATACTGCTGCACAGAGGTTGCATCAGGCCACCATAATTAGTAGACAGTCCTTGTGTTAATTAAAATCAGCCAGAGCTTTAGAGTTATATGAAGTGTGACTGACTTTATAATCTATAAATGTTGATGTGCACATTTTAGCTAATCCTTTGAAAGCTGACTTAGCTTCTGTTCTGATAGCATTGGTTTGCATTCCCTATAGACTGGCAAAGTGGAAGCATTACAGTGGATAAGGACTGCAGTTGATATTTTGCTGACTGATGTTTTCTTCAAGGTGACACGCACATATTCATTTATGTTCCTGACTTCTTTCTTAGATAGAATCTATCAGGACGGGTGTTCAAATAATGACTGGGGGAATTAGTGAATTCTTAAAAAGAGGAACATGTTGTCCTATTCTATCCAGCTAAATGATGCAGTCCTAACTAATGGCATGCATCCTGTCCTACCCTATCTGGCCAAATGATATTTATAAATAAGGAATAAATTCTACATATGTTACAGTTTTCAAAGGGTATTTGTAATTTGAGATTTATTCTATGCTAACGTTGCACATGGCTGTTTTGCACAGAAAACAGCATTTCCTGTATAGAAAACAACATTTTCAGTGTAGAAAATAGTTCAGTGCAGAAATATTCCTCTGCAGAAACTACTGTTTTCTATGCAAATCAACTATGTGCAATTTTGACACAGAATGAATATTTTATTAAATTGTTCTCTGTATAGAAAACAGCATTTTATGTTTAAGGACTAACATTTCTGCATCACATTTTGATTTTTCTATGCAGAAAATGCTGAGTTTTATGCAGAATAACCACATGTAGCATTTGTGCAGAGTAGTCCTATTGTCAGACAAGCATTTCTCAACACTCAAAAAACTTTATCAATGACTTGGAGGACAAAATTGGGGGCATACTTATCAAACTTGCAGATGACATCAAACTAGGGGGAGTAGCTAATACCCCAGAGGACAGGATCAAAATTCAAGATGACCTGAATAGACTAGAAAGCTGGGCCAAAGCTAACAAAATGAAATTCAACATGGAGGGCAGAAAAATGAAATGCACAGATATAGTTTGGGCGACACCTGGCTGAATGAAACTACATGTGAAAGAGATCTGGGAGTCCAAGTAGACCACAAGTTGAACATGAGTCAACAGAGCAATGTGGCAGCTAACAAGGCCAATGCAATTTTAGGTTGCATCAATAAAAGTATAGTGTCTAGATCAAGGGAAGTAATAGTGCCACTATATTCTGCTCTGGTCAGGCCCCACCTGGAATATTGCGTCCAGTTCTAGGTACCACAATTTAAAAAGGATGTGGAGAAACTGGGGCATGTCCAAAGGAGAGCAACTAAAATGGTGAAGGGTCTGGAAGCCATGCCCTACGAGGAACAGCTTAGGGAGCTGGGGATGTTTGGCCTGGAGAAGAGAAGATTAAGAGGTGATATGATAGCCCTGTTTAAATATTTGAAGGGATGTCATATTGAGGAGGGAGCAAGCTTGTTTTCTGCTGCTCCAGAGAATAGGATCCAGAGCAATGGATCCAAGCTGCAGGAAAAGAGATTCCACCTCAACATTAGGAGGAACTTCCTGACAGTAAAAGGTTGTTCGACAGTGGAACATACTCCCTTGGAGTGTAGTGGAATCTCCCTCCTTGGAGGTCTTTAAATAGAGGCTGGATGGCCATCTGTCGAGGATGCTTTGATTTGGATTTCCTGCATGGCAGGGGGTTGGACTGGATGGCCCTTGTGGTCACTTCCAACTCTATGATTCTATGATTTTATGAAAAAAAGTTTTTACAATTTTTTTTATATTTTTTCAAATATTCTTTCAATCCCTATATAGATGATTGATCATGGCAAGGACATTTTTCATCTCCTTCACTGTCTGCATTGCATCCGTACATATAGTCTTACTGGGCCATCTGAAATACTTTTTCACCTTTTGAGACCAAATACTGTATGGCTACAGTATAGCTGATTGTCAGTCTCTCACTGTATCAACATAAAGGCCTGTTTGTACACAAACCTTATTTTTTTGCTGTCCTCTGCCCTTGTCCCTACTTCCTCTATAACCTAGTTGCTTCCATCTTGGCTAACCAAGAAATGTATTATTCAAATGCCTTCCATCTGCTCATATTGCTAATTATATATTAAACAGGTTCCAACTTCATTTCTGTTCATGACACAATCCTAGTTCCACCATGACACTGACAGAAAGAGCTGCTGGAGTTTGGAGTGAGTTTGTGCAAATGGCACGTCTCTTTTTTAGGCCTGTCAGTTGTAATGGAATATTTGATGAGGAAGTAATAAGCCCAGAGTTCCTTAACAGCTAACATGAAGAGAGGAAGGGGTGACTTACACTTTCACCAGCTTTTATTTATTCATTTATGTTTTCAATAAGGTCATTCTCATGTGACATTTCAGATAATGGTAGGTTACAGTTTGTGTTGTTGTTTTTGTGGGGTTTGTTTTTTAAGCATCTTTTGCATGAAACTAACTTCCTGACTTTTCTTTGTGAACTTGGCTGGCTGGAATTTTGTGCATATTCACAGAATATAGTCATATAAGAATAAATATGTCTTCCAAGACATATATACATATGTTCTGTTTTGCTGTGTAAGATATAGGTGTGGAAGAGTGAAAATTAGGGTGCTATGGTGACAATTTTTTTCTGTCCTACAACCAACCACCTTATGTTCTGACATTTCAGGGGTGCAAGGAGAGTCCCTATGTTAATGTTTAATGCTTCATGTACTGCAAGAGATTTCCATTTCATAATAACACCTTACCACTTGTATTCCCCACCTCCTGGCATGTGATACTGGAGGTCATATTTATCCACTGTCACTGATATCCTTAAAAGTGTATCAATGGATATTAGTCAGGAAAATTAGATATGACCTCCAGTTTCATAAACAGCCCTGACTGCCCTACTTTCACTGAAAAACCTGAGGTTCTTGTATTATGAGACATGTGGAGTAAATATCCACGTCTGAAGTGATAACACTGTTGCATCTCCTTTACTTGCTTTTTTCTAATAAACCTGTTCAAATGTTTTAACCTTTTCTCATAGGAGAGATGACCCAGCCCACTGATCATGCTGGTTTTACTTTTATGCAACTTTCCCAGCCTTAAAATATCACCTTTGAAGTGGGGTGATTAGACCTGTACACATTCTCCAAGTTCAGTTGTACAAAAGAAAGCATTACAGGAGTTGCAGTTTTTATTTTTAGCTCCTTTCTGAAAGATTTCCTGAGCATGGACTTTCCCTTTTTCACAGAAGTCACACAATTGATCATCATTTCCATCAAGCTATCCAGTACAATTCTAAGGTCACTCTCATGGACAAACACTGCTAGTTTGCCTCCCATAAGGATATATTAAGCCCCCCCCCCATGTGTATCATTTTACATTTGTTTACACTAAATGTCTTTCTCATTTTATTATTCATTGCCCCTCTCTGGAAATATACTTTTATAGTTCTTTGTTATCTCTTTTAGCTTGGCTTTACCACCCTGAACATGTTAGTGTAAATAACAAATGTGATAGCATCACTACTCATTCCTTAATCCAGATCATCTATCAGTTATACACAACACAAATCCCAATAGTACTCCACTATTTATATTCCTTTGCTGTGATAACAGTTTCTTTATTCCTACTCTGTGCTTCCTTTCATTTAACTAGTTGTTGATCTCTAACAGTATTTCTTCTTGTATCCAGTGACTAATGAGCTTAGTTAGAAGTCTTTGGTGGTAGACTTTGTAAAAAAGAAAAAGAAAAAGAAAGGCTTTTAGAAAGTCCAAATAAGCAATGTGATAAGGTGTGATTTGGTAGTACCTGTGTTCATTGGTAAATAATAATAATAATAATAATAATAATAATAATAATAATAATAATAATTTATTTCTATCCCACCTCTCCAATAAGATTGAGGCAGCTTACAGCAATAATAAAATTCATACAATATAAAAATAAATCCCACTATCCCCTCCTTCCTTAAATAAACAGCATAATAGTTCCAACATACAATAATTAAATACAATTTAAACCATTAAAATAATTAGGTACAGGAAAACAGGGCATCTTGGGGTAATCAGTAGGATGGTTCATATGAGTGGGATGACCTAGTGAATTATTCAGGGAAGGCCTGTTGGAAGAGATCTGTCTTGATAGCCTTTTGAAGCCAGATCTCCTCTGGCAGGCCAATCCATAATTTGGAGTGGCAGATGAAAAAGCCCTCTGGATAACTGCAGCCAGCCTAGTCTTTATTGGCTGCAGTAACTTTTTCTCAGATGACCTAAGTGTGTGGGTTGGATTATATGAAAGAAGGCGATACTGCAAGTAGGCTGGACCCAGGGCATGAAGGGCTTTAAAGATCATTGCCAACACCTTGTACTGTACCTGGAAACTAATGGGCAGCCAGAGAAGAGGAATTGGTCTTATATGGTCACCTCTAGGTTTCTCTAATCTGGCCGGCATGTTTT
>NC_056524.1:39181503-39200418 GCF_019175285.1 Sceloporus undulatus
GCCGAACAAGACTGTCATCCCCAGTCAGTCTCAAGCGACCAAAGTCCTGAACCGCCTGCATGCAGGGTTGGGTCTGCAGCTTCCAGTGCATCTTTACACCTGCCATTTCATCCCTCGCCTATCACTACAGGGCTTTTTCAGAGAGTGGATGTATCCTTCGAGCCTGTGCAATGGATTTTTATGGTGGAGTGCAGCATGCACAGAACTGGCCTCATCCTTTAAACCAGAGGTTCGTCTGCTGAGGCCTTGACAAGCACGGACAGTAGCAGCGAGGTCCTCGGGTCATAGGTTTGGTTAGAGTTTCCTTCTCTTAGATGGTTGACCTTTCAGGGTTAGACGAGCACCATCTGCCCAGGTTTGGGATTAGAGTTTTCCTTCTCCTAGGATGGTTGCCATAAGGCTAGAGAGCCCATCCTGCCCTTTGGCGCTCTTGGTCAGACCCTTCGGTTGTGACCTGTCTGGCATGGGAGTCCATGCTGGTGGCTATTATACCACTGCCAGCATAGCTCACAACATCATTAGGGTGCACAAATAAGAAGTCTAGAAATGGGAAGAGCAGCCATGAAAGAACTAGGTAAGATCCTAAAGTGTAAAGATATACAACAGAGCATTAAAATCAGAATCATCCAAGCCATTATATTCTCCATTACCATGTATGAATGTCAAAGTTGGACAGTAAAGAAAGTCAAATGAAAGAAAATAAACACATTTGAGATGTGGTGCTGGAGAAGGGTGATGAGGATACCATGGACAGCCAAAAATAAACAAGCAAGCAAACAAATAGACCCATCTGTTGATCAAGCTTGAACTTTCCCTGGAATCAAGATGACAAAACTGAGGCTTTCATACTTTGGCCATATTATGAGAAGGCATGACTCATGAGAAAAGACAATAATGCTAGAGAAGGTAGAGGGCAGCAGAAAGAGAAGAAGACCACACACCAAATGGATAGACTAAATCACGGAAGTCACAGGCCTGAATTAACATGACCTAAGCAGAGCAATGGAGAACAGAGAGACTTAATATAATAATAATAAAATTTTATTTATATACCGCCCTTCTGAAAATCAGGGCGGTGAACAACAAGAGATAACAATATAAATAACAGAACCATACATTAAGAACAATACAATAAAAATAATAAAAATATCTCATCCACAGGGTCTCCATGAGTTGGGGCCAACTTGAGGGCAGTTAACACACACAGGCTATGGGTGAGGCAGTGTTGTTCTTACTGCAGAGAAGGAGCACAGTAGCACATACAAGTGTATAGTACAAAAAATAAGTATCTGCATGTAAGGTGGCAAAGGACAAAGCCAGAAGAGAGAACAAAAACCTAAATTTCTCCATGCTGGACCCTTTTTTGATTGCATCTTAGTAGTCAGCATCTACACACCTCTCAAATGAGGATTCACTCTAGGAATAGGTGTGGAATAGTTTACAGATAACAAAGTTGTTCCCCATTGTGCATCGTTTCCAGGAACAAAGAGGGATCAGATCTGTTTGGCACTATACAGAGGGAATTATATAATCACAACATCATGTGGAGGAAAAGTGATCACAGAGTCAGCATTCAATGTTCTGAGGCATCAACATGGGAGATGAAAAGGGATGGCCAAAATCTGCTACTCAGGGCTTTAGGACTCAGGTAGCCATTTAGGGCTTGCCTGGATCACCCACATGGGGTCTGCAAATGTTTGGAGAGAGGAGATGATTAGGAATAGTTTAGCTGGCTTTAAAGGGTGTAACCACTTGAAGAACTGTGCACAGTCCTAATCACCACAATTCAAAAGAGGGAAAAAACGTGGCAGACTCTCTTAATAGCTATATGAGCCCTCTGTGTTTAAAATGTTAAGACTGGTTTTATTCTCTGTCATCTGATAACCTAAGATATAGGCTCTAGTTGTCTTAAAAATGAACAATCAAACAAATGTATAGTTATTTTAAAAACTATATGGGATATAGTTATTTTACAAACAAACAAGGAAAGGAAGGAAGAAAGGAAGGAAGGAAGAAACCAATGTGTTAGGAAACAGCATAGGTTTCCATTGCTCAGGATAGAATGGAGATGCTGTAAGCCTATATATACTATTTGTTGGATTCCCATAAACATCCAATTGGAAAATTGAATTTTTGTTGGTTCCAGAACAGGGTCCTATTATATTGTTAAGGCATTCCATTTGGTGTCTGATTTTCCTTTGTAACATATTTTAGATACAATTTAATATGTTCTCAGCAGTTGGGAATATTAGAAACACAGACCAGAAGCTAATTTAAAATTTTGCAGGCCATCTTCCTAATGTGCCTATTAATTAGTTGCTTCTGGAACTAAACCTAACCTTCCATTTTATTTTATTCTTTGTTAAATGAAGTGAATTCTTTACCCAAATTGTATCTTACAGGTGAAGAGTGTTCAGTAGATGTGTAAGGGTATAATGCCAATTAAATGTGAAAATGCTATGATGCCTCTGCCTGCTTTCTGATTATTAGGAAAGGCAGGTATCTGCCAAAAGTTCCTCAAGAAGGTTACCACTTGTTCCAAATTTGTATTGCTTGTTGGTATGACTTCTTGTTCTTCAAGTAGGTTACCACCTGTTCCAAATTTGTGTGGCTTGTGTGTCCAAAATAGAAACTTTTATTAGGGATCCAATAGGTAAAGGTTGGGATAAAATCCTAAACTACATAAACTTTTGACGTAATCCAGTATGAGTCTAGGCTCGACAAATTAGAGCTATAAAAGGCCTTGAGATGTCAGAGCCAAAACCTGAGACCTAGAGATGATCCCTTGTGGTGATACAGGGTGGTTGGTCCTGGTGGTATTAAAAGGGTGGCAGCTCCTGGTGATGTCATTAAGCTTTACATGCACACACTTGTCAAACACACATACTGAGCAGTCTAACACTTCTTTACCCTATCCTGAAGATCACAGAAGATTGTCCAGTCCCTGAGTTCTGAGAACCCTAAAAATGACATGCTCTCCCTTACTTGGTAGTAGGTAATATGAGATATGAAATCCAATGTTTTCTAGTTACATGAGAAAGTCAAACAAAAAAGCTGGATGTGGAATAAAGGAACAAGATGTACGGCTTCTCAAGCTATAAGAGAAAATTGGTATAAAATGTTCTACCATTGGCACTTAACCCCAGAAAAATTGGCCAAAATTTATAAAAATAAAAACAAAAAGTATTGGAAATGTGGAAAAGGAGTTGGGACATATATACACTGTTGGTGGAATTGCAAACATGCCAAAAAATACTGGAAATTAATACAACTAACAATTTGTAAAATATTAGGTATAGATTTACAAGTTAGACCTGAGAGCTTTCTTCTAGGAATGTTTGAACATGAATTAGAAAAGAAGCATGGAAAGATGTTATTTTACATGAGAGCTACGGTGAGAATATTATTTGCACAGAAATGGAAATTGAAGGACATCCCAAGTTTAGAAGAATGGTCAATGAAGCTGCTGGAGATAATAGAATTTGACAAATTGACACAGGATAAACGTACAGATAAATCTGAGAGTGATCGGCATTTGGTGTTTGAATTTTTGAAGGAGCAATGGGGGAATGTAATTGTAACATATTGAGAATACAATTAAGATTTAGGAATATCTGGAAGTAATTGCTCAAAGGAAGGTATGCTTTTGTATTAGTAGTGAGGTCAATGTTAAAAGAATAAATGACAAATGAAAGATGACAGTTTAATGTGATTTAGAATGTGAAGGTAGCAAGTGTATTGAAAAGATCAAAGCTGTTTTTTTTTAAAATGGGGATACATCGAAACAGAAAGATATTAGAGAGAAAGGAAGTGATGATAGTATGAAAGAAAATTGAAGATTGAAGATAGTGGTAGGTAAAAAGATAGGTAGAAAGATTGTAGTTAGGTCTTAGAAAGTGAGAATAAGTGTACAAGGTAAGAGTAAAGATTAAGATGGTACAAGGAAAGAAGTATAGAGTAGGGAGAATAGAGAGAGAATGAAGGGAAGAGTAAAGAAGGATAGAGGTAAGATGCTATAAAGAACGTGGGTGAAGGCGGGTTTGAGTGTTAATGGCGCATTACAGACTGCCCCTTTGGGGCAGCCTGTAGGCGCACCTTTCCTCGCTGGATCGGGGCCTCAGTGGCCAGAGCGGCAGCCGCTGAGGCCCCGATCCGCCGCTTTCCAGGCTGCAGGGAAGCGGCAAAAGGCGCCTTCCTCGCAGCCTGGAAAGGGGTGTCCTTGGGGCTTCAAGCCCCAAGGACACCCCGCGGCGGCGGGGAGAAGGAGAAAGGGGCCATTTGGCCCCTTTCTCCTTTGGTCCGCTGGGTGCAGCCGTCTGAAGGCTGCGCCCAGTGGACCAAACCAGGAAGGAGCTCCGAAACGGAGCTCCTTCCAGGGTTGTGGAAAGGGCGCCCTGCCGCACCCCCAATATATCACAACTGCGCCGCCTCATTTGGAGGCGGCGCGGTCGTCACGTATTGATGGTGGCGGCTGTGTGGAACGGCCGCTGCCATTTTGTGCGCGCACAGCGCGCACTAGGGTTAGGGCGGTGCAGAAGCACCGCCCCATCTTAACCCTAGTACGCGCTCCGCTCGTACTTTTATGCCCGTATGTAACGGCCCTATATGTCTGTATTTTGGATTGATTTGACTGTATTAGTTTTTTTGTTTTTTATGTTTGGAAAAGATGGATCGATTTTTTGAATAAATAAAATTTACTTTAAGAAAAGAAAGTCAAACAAAAATGCTATTTAAGGACCAACTACTGAAGGCCAAATGGTGGGTCTTTAACCTGCAGAAGGAAAAAGAGGCTGTGGTTGTTGTACAGCAAAACTGTAAATTCAGTAATAGCCAAAAAAAAAAAAAAAAAAAAAAAAGGGTCAAGGATGTATTTTGCCTTTCAGTCCTGATAATCTGAATTGCACAGAGAAGACCAAGGATGTTTCATGTATCCCTATAAATCCAAAAGAAGAAGCATAAAAAGGAGAGTCTATGACTAAATTTTATCATGGATGTAGCCATGTAGAAAAGGAGCACTTAAAAGATAAAGGAAGGAAGGCAGGGAGGGAGGGAGGGAGGAAGGATTCAAGAATAAGTCTAGCTATATTTTCCCAGCAAGACCTCTTCTGGAATCAGCTGACTCCCAGCGAGCTTAAACATTCACAAACAGTCTGGAAGTCTTTTAAGGCTGCTATTGTGAAAGAGCAACTGTTAAAAATCTAAATCACTTATAATTTTACATAGCAAGGATTGACAAATAGCTTATCTCCTGGTGAAGAAAAAATTGTTATTTTTTCTAGAGTAAGGGGGAAAAGAGGATATTTATGGCAGGTAATACAACTAGAGATGTACAGATCACTCCTTTCTTCAGACTTCCTTACTTTCTCACTGTCATGTCTGATCCAGGATAAGTGCATTGAATCTGTGCATGTTTTAAATTATATGTGTTGCTAGAATGCATCCTCCCATTGATTAAAGTATTTTTAAAATTCTGCTTTCAATGTTTTTGAAATGTCTACATTTGAAATATCTTCAGTAGTCTGAATTCATGAAACAGACCACAGAAATTGTAAATAAACTTTATTTTAGGTTGCTAAGTGTTTCTAGAAAATTCTCTGAGACAAACAGAGCCTTTTGAGCCAAGGTGCTGAAGTGGGCACCATAGAGTAGTGGCCAGGTACTCTGTGGCATGACATCTAAATGAACAACAACAAATTGTATAGGAACAAGAAATCAATGGTGAAGCGTTTGCTTTCAAACATATGTGTTCTTTTTCAGATTTGGTATTAGATTAGCAACTATTCAATTTATCGGTTACTATACTGTTATTTTGATTATACTGCAGTTGTAATAAGCTCCTTCATGCCCTTATCCCCTTGCCATATAATGGTGTCAGATTGATTCCTTCATGCCCTTATCCCCTTGCCATATAATGGCGTCAGATTGATGCCAAACTGAACAAGGTTTACATAGTAGCAGACTTGCAATACTTGTCCTGGATAATTCTGGACAGGACTGGTATGAAAAGACAGAGATGGAAGGGAGGAATATGACAGGAGAATGAAGGTGTAGTAATCCTACTGATTACTGTAGGATTTACTGGTGAGAAAATGGATGTTAGTTTCTTAGGCATAAGTTGAGACAATCATCTCCCCATTAAGACATTAATTCTGACTTCATGCAGTTCCTTATTACATACTAAATAAGTTCCATAATATTGAGGAGGAAAAAGAATTATGGAGCCAGCATTATCTTTTAAGTGGTAGTCCATGCAGAGGTGATAACTGGCATTTTATGCTTCATGACAAATCCTCTTGTTCATTAATAATTACTTAATGCCTCTGACTAGTTCTCCGCTTGTTATGACCATATAAGATGGAGCTGCTGATTGGCCAGGATGTTCCCAGTAACATCATTTTTATTTGCTTTTGTGTGTGGGGTAATTTTGTTATTGCAAAATAAGTTCCTTGGTCCCACAGCATCTCAATTAGTATTTAACCAGTGAAGAGCTCTCTTTACATATAACAAGGCAGCAGTTGTAGGTTAAATATGTGCAAATTGAGTTTTATTGTTGCCATTATTATTATCGATGGTGTTTTCCCAACTCTGTAATAAGAAGTGTATAAATTATAGTGGTTAAATCTCAATAAATGCATTTAGCAGTCAGTAGTTAACATTTAAACTGCTGTTGAAGCTGATGTCGGCCCCATATTCCTGTACTGAGCCCAGACTTTAGTGTGATTCCAAGAGGTTCTGTATTTCATTGAGTAAGGGACCACTTTTATTACAGACCATGTCAATTTTCAGGTTTATGTGGGAAGCATTGCCTCTTACTAGGAAGAAAAATACCTCTCCCTCCCACACACATGGCAACTTTGTTCTGGAAGAGCTCCTGACCAACAATATTGAACTTTCACCATTAGTCTCTGTTTCTAACATTATACATTATTTCATGGGTTATCATAAGCCACTGGTTATCTTAATTGTCTCCACCTCCACTCTCATTTCTTTAATGCATACAAAGAAACCCAATGTGTTTCCAGAATTCTTAATACCACCTCTCTCTCTGAGGTTTCCTTAATCTATTTTATTCCTTCCACTGATGTTTATAGTACTCATGAAAGGCCCATCAAATTGATCTCACTTGGTCCTTGTCCCCCCCCCCCCCACTCCTGTCCCCTCCCTTAACCAGCACTTTGCACCACTATGCAACTGTAAAGCTTGGATATAGATATAGCTATTTCTGCCATGACGCCATAATTCATCATGAAAAAATTAAAAAGAGAACAATCTGCTAAATCATCTGGCCCATTTTAATAGACATTGACTGTGTCCTCTCCCTCCTGCTCTAATTAATATAGGTCTTGAGATTGGCATCTGCCTGGTGGTTCTTGCTATAGTCACTAAGTGGTTAAATATGAGATGGAGGCTTGCTGTTGAGTCAACATTTGTTCCCTCTCCGCTGTTTGTGGCCCTTCTCGATCATGTGCCTTGGCTGTGCTCAAGTGCCTTCTGGAGATCACAGGTGCATCTGTCTGAGTGGCCATTTGTCTTCAGTGTGACTATAATTACTATTTCCTCTCCAGCTCAACTAATTGCTTTCACAGCCCCCCTTCCCTTCCACCCCCTCCTCCCTCTTGAGGGGGATGAAATTCCCACAGACATTGTTCAACAAGAATGTGAGCACCAACAAATTGTTTCTGGGGACTGCTATTTACCTTTTTTATTTTCTGCTTTGTTAGCAACGTGGAGGTTTCATTAGCAGAAAACAAATGAATTCTAGGGAGAGCAAATAAGAAGAGCATAAATTTGAAGGGGGGGGGGGAAATCTGGAAAGAATAGGGCTATGTGGAATCAACTGGAAAGAAGATGGAGCGAAACCTGCCAATAAGAACTGGGAGAAAGTGGGGAAATGAGAGAGAGTGGAAAGGAGAGTGTTTCTTCATTAGAATTAGTGTTAATTGTTGAACACTAAAAGATTTTACATGGGTTCAGTCATTGAATGTTAGTGGGAGAAAAAGACCAGATACACAGCAAAGGGACAGTGAAAAAACTTGCTTCCTGGCAATTACTCCCATCCACTTCCTCTCCTCTCTGTATATTTGTTAGTGCCTTATATTTTCATGTGACTTTAACTGCAGATTTCACCCAAATTTGAAAAAAGAAAAATAGTTTTGGGAAGCTACAAGGACTCACCAAACTTGTTTGGGAATCCTATGAGTACCATTTTCAGGCCCTGACAAGTCTAGATGTTTTCTCCAAACAACTGCAATATTTGAAGAAAAGAGAGGCATGAGAATCAGGTTTAAAGGACACTAGCTGGATTTGCAAGAAAACAGGGCCTTTTCACATTGTAGAATTTATGGCACTATGAGTCCACTTGAACTGCCATGGTTCTATCCTAGGGAATCCTTAGCCAAAGAGCTCTACTGCTTCATCAAACCACAAGTGTAAGGATTCCATAGGATGCAGCCATAGCAGCTGCACTTCCCTTCTGGTTTTAGCATGTTAAGTAAGAAATAAATAAACTAAATTTAATTTTAAGTCCCAGCTACTGTAGACCCATGAGATCCAGCATGGTGTAGTGCTTTGAACATTGGACTATGACTCTGGAGACCAAGGTATGATTCCCCATGGAAGCCATTGGGTACCCTTGGATGAGTATCCCACTCAGCCCCAGAAGATCCTATAATTGATTAACCTTAGGATCACCATAAGTCAAAAATAACATGGAACTACACGACAACAATGTAGGCCCAACATTAATTAGATTTGCATAAACATTTTAAAAAGTCCCATAGATTCAATGTATATATTCTGTTTAGGATTAATCAATGGATTTTGTCCAGTGACTCTTCTTTCCCCAATGGGAAACTGTTGTTAGAAACCACAGAACTCTCAAACTTCTTTTCAGACCTAACCTTTAGATTCCTCTCGGGCAGTTGTTCAACACTGCACCAATTGCCAGTTTCCTGCCTATTCTGACTATAGATCACTGTCGGTGAAAGTTATATTCTACAGACCAGTGCTGGCCTATACATCATTGGCTGACTGCCTACAGTGATTTTCCAGAAACTTGAGTAAATGCAACATTAATATGATATAAATATGGTACTGGATCTTGGAATACTACCAACTTCATGTATAAGTCGAGGGCAAGATTTGGGGCCAAAATTATGGATTTTACTATGACTCGTGGATAAGTCGAGGGTAAAATTTAGGGGCATATAACAAGGGATCTAAAGGATGAAGCAAAGCAAAATAATGTCAAAGAACTTATAAAATTCCAGCAGACATAACTCTATGTGCTTGTTATTCAGATTGGCTGGATAAGAGAGTAGAGGGGGGTCAGTGCTTCACATATTATAATTTTGCTTTTCATCAGGAGATGGTTCCTTCTTTTAAATAAGAGTTAAAGTACAGTACTTACACTGACCCGTGGATAAGTCGACTCAGGTTTTGTCAATTTTTTTACCTAAATTTCTAGACTTATACATGAGTATATACAGTAAAACACTGATGTCTGCCATATCAGATAGCTTGAGAAGTAATGCTGTAGACTGCATCTTTTGCTGCATGGCCATATTTCCTTATGATTGCACTGAAGTGTGAAATCTGTTATCTTTAAACTGTGTCGCAAAGAACTGCTAATAGGCATATATGTATTTGATGAAAAGTCACACTGTAGCATGAGATCTTTAAGAATCATCAAGCTGTAAAATAAAATGACCCAGCAATGCCAACTCACCTGCACTGAAGAAATGTGAATCAAAGCCCACAAATTAATGAACCAAAGAAACCCCTGATGATATGGATGTGTTACAGTCTGGCACTTCTCAAGAGCTTTTGTTTTGATTTGAACAGATGTGAAATGATGGACAGCCAGTATTCAGTTTTTTTCTAACAAAAAAAATTTGGCTTGGCACGAGAAGTGATGACATGAGAAAAATAGATAGTATTAAATAAGATTAGATAAAGAGCTAGTATGGCACAAGCTTTTTTTAAAAAAAAGTTGTGAGATTACAAAATTAGAGTTTCAGCAACATGAAAATGCCCTTAAAAAGCTGTCATGAATGTTAGCCATAGGTGATGATCCACCCTAGAATTTGACACAGTGGATTCCAAGATGGATTATGCATCTTAAAATTCATTCAACCACAATTTTTTACACTGAATAGTGTTGCCAGCTGGCAGGCTGCAGAATTTCTGTATACCATTATACTGCATTTTATGTAAGGATGAAAAGGTTTCCTCAGTTCTATTCCTTTGTTATTATTTGGTTCCCTCTGCTCTGTGTTCCAATTTTTATGAATTCAAGAGAGCTCTGTCCAGAAGGATGTCTAAAATTAATTCCGGAACTTGAGCATAGATTTTACCACAGCTTTCTCTTCCTCTAGTTTATTTCCAGCTGCCAACCAACACCATCCACTTATTGATACACATTGATAAAACACAGAAGAAAACCAGTAGAGATCACATAAACATAGAATGATTGAGCTGGAACAGATTTCCAACTACTTTAGCTCAGTACCCAGCCAATGAAAATAATTATAATAATAAATCCACAGGTAAAGCATTCCTGACTGGTGCCCATTCAGCATCAGTTTAACTGTAACAAATGTGAATCAACCACCTTGTGAGGTTATATGCCCCACAGTTAAAGAGCTCCTACATTCTGGCATTCTTCCTAATATTTAGTTCATTTTTTTCTTACGATTTGGACCCTTTGTTTTAGCATCTAGTCTTTAGAGCAGCACAGAAAAATATGCTCCACCTGTGAAGTTGAAGGCTTCACAAAGAGTTTACTGCATACCATGCAGCTATGGACAAGTCTAAATAGAGACTATCAAATGCAGTGTTCAAACACGAGTCAATGAACACAACAGATGCTGCTGACTGGGACAGCCAGAAAAATCAGCAGTAGCAGAACACATTATAAACTAAACTTTGCATAGAATGCTATTTGAAAACACTGAAATCCTAGAGCATGCCAACAACTACTGGGTCAGGATGTACAGGAAGCCCACTGAAATCCACAAATGCACCTGGACAACTTCAATAGGAAAGAAGAAACCCTGAAAATAAACAAAGTCTGTATATCAGTCATGAAAAACACCAAAATCAAGACTCAATACATACAAATGAACACTACTCAGGGTCAGGAGTTTTTCTTGCAGACAATGGATTACTAATTAATTAGAGACACAAACTAACTCGACCATTAGCATGCAAGCCACTTCCTCCCAACCACGGGTCCCACAGGTATATATTTCACACACTTCCATGCCACAATCCTCTGAAGATGCCATGCACAGATGCAAGTGAAACCTCAGGAATAAATTCTTCCAGAACATATCCACACAGCCCCAAAACCCCACAAATATCTATGCTCCACCTGCTATACCATGGATCTTCAAATACTTGTTGTTGTTGTGTGCCTTACTAGACAGCTACTATATCAGTTATCTCTTCTTCAGGTTACACATGCCTAACTTACCCAACCTCCTCAATTGTTCCTCTTAAAGTTTGTTTACAGACCTTTTGTCACCTTTGTCATCCTCCACTGGGTATGATCAGTCTTATCAGTATCTTTCTTAAACTGTAGTAAACTGGAATGCAGGGCCGCAGTGAGATATGACCAGCACAGAACTGAATGGCACTATTGTTACCATTTGGAGCTGAAAGTCGTGGTAACCAGATCTCTAAAGTAGTTCTAAAAATAGGGTCTCTTTGTGAGCAAGAGTGATATTATTATACAGTGCACGTGCACCATACACAGGCTCGCCATACGTAGACTTGAGGTCACACGGATGGCAAGCCCTAATATGGTGAATGGAGTGCATGCCCATGGCATGTGCTACGCACCATGTGCCACAGGGTCATACCCTTTGATCATAAGCAGAATTTGCCTTATGTGAGGTGGTAGTGGTCCAGAACAGATCCCCCGTGTAAGGCGAGGGCACACTGTATTTATTATTATATTTATTTACATCCCACCCTTCTCCCAAGACTGGGGCTCATGAGTGGCACAGAGACATAGAAAATAAAAGAAAGTTAAATAAAATTCAAACTACAGTAGATCACAGTACTTGTAGGTGAAAGAAAAATCACATCTCATGTAATTTTATTCAGTTACTAAAGTAATGCACAAAATGTTGATGAAGCCATAAATAATGTGAGGTTTAGCACATGACTGGGAAAGAAAAAGAGGGAACTGAGCAAACTAGTAGGTGAAGGTCCAGGAACAATTACATCAATTGACGATCAATAATTCATTCCTGGATAGAAGTTCCAGGCATTCTCTACCAATCTTGGCATATAAGATCATTTCTATGGAGAAGGTAAGAATGGTTCCCTGTTGGCAAAAGGGTCAAGCAAGGGTGCATTCTATCACCCTTTTTACTCAGTCTATATGCAGAAAATATCCTATACAGAGTGGGCCTCAAGCTTAGAGAAGGAGGAGTGAAGATAGGTGGAAGGAACATTAACAACCTAAGATATGCAAATGACACAATGCTACTAGCAGAAAGAAATATAGACCTGAAGTAATCACTGAAGAAGGTCAAGGAAGAAAGTGACAAGATTGGATTAATGTTGAACATCAACACTAAATGAACGAATGAATAAAGAAAGAACCAACAAAAATAATGACAATGGAAGGTCTATAAGAAACCATCCTAGACAATGGGAAAATTGAAATAGTCAAAGAGTTCCCAAACCTTCACTAAAATATTGATCAGAATGGGGGTTGCAGTTAGGAAATCAGAAGAAGACTAAGATTTAGAAGGGATGATATGAAAAAACTGGACAATATCATAAAATGTAGACATAAATCTGAAAATTACAATGTGAAGTCGAAGGCTTTCATGGCTGGCATCCATAGTTTTTTGTTGGTTTTTTGGGCTATGTGGCCATGTTCTAGAAGAGTTACTTCCTGACGTTTCGCCACTGGCATATTCAGAGAACGCTTGCCTGGAAAGGACTTAGGTATATATATTTATATTGTTTGACCTGGAAAGGCAGGAGTAATTTGCATGTGTATTGTTCTATTACTAACGGCAGTTAGAAAATTACAGTTAGAATCATCCAAGCCACTGTATTCTCAAACCCCATGTACAGAAATGAAAACCAAACTGTTAAAAAAAAAAGCCAAAAGGAAGAAAAGCAACTCATCTGAGATGGAGTGCAGGAGAAGGGTACTGAGAATGTCATGAACAGCCAAGAAGACAAATGGGTTCTAGAAAAGATCAAGCCTGAATTCTCTCTGGAAGCCAAAATGACTAAATTGAGGCTGTCATAATTTGGCCACATAAGGAAAAATGAATCATTGGAAAAGGCACTGATGCTTGGAAAGGTAGAGGATAGGAGAAAGAGAGGAAGACCACATGAAAAAAACAGTCAAGGAGGACATGGGCCTGAGCTTGCAGTCCCTAAGGAGGGAGGTTGGGGACAGGGAGTCTTGGAGATGACTGATCCACAGGATTGCCATGAGATGAGGTCAACTTGAGAGCAGCTAATAACACATCAGCAAATCACCATGCCACAAATGTATTCATGTGGGGGAAGTCAATAAACAGGACAGGAAAAAAATGAGGCTTAAAAACCCGGAATGTAGGTGAATATGAAACTGCTTTGTTTCCCCATCTCTATATTGAACTACTTGGCTAATACTGATATGGAGAAAATGAACAAAAATGCTGTATTCCAAAGGCTCCTGAGGAAGAGATTTTTGAGTCTTTACTCACAGAGAATGAACTAAATGCAGCCACCAGGAGCCTGAGGGACTGGAGCTTTTACACAAGATAACTGGGATACTATTAGAAAATAGATCAAGCCCCTTTGCTCCAGGGAAGAGTTGTGAGAAACTGATAAGATTGTACCACATAGAGGATATTTGGCAATTAAGACTATCTCCATTGTAATCATCCACTAAGAGGTTTATCTAGAATATGACTTCCCCATCAAAAAAGTAACAGAGGAAAGGGCAGGTGAACAGAGAAAAGCTTTAACTAGTCTTTGCCTTGTTTTCTCTTGGCATAGTTTATCAGGGTCTCAGCATGTCACTAGTCATGAATTCATCACATTTTTGTGCAATGTGTTTTTATTCCCTTTATTTTAATAGAGAAAGAGAATGCAGTGCAATAAAATTGCTCACCTAGGCTGGGAAGGAGAAGCACTGACCCTTGGGCATATGCACTCTTCTTTTCCCCTTCCCTCCATACATGAGAGGTAGGGATGGAAATCTTTGTGATTAAGTACATTTTGAAAGAGAAATAAGAAACTTCTTCTTTATTGTCACTTAGCACACCTGAAAATCATTGAGTCTAAAGAAGAGGGCCTTTTCTTTCTTTACAGGATCTCTACATCAGTTAGAACACAGGAAAACTAGATTTTGTAACCATGCAAAGAGCCTCCAAAGCTATGAAGCAAGGAGTGGGGCTAGCACCCTCCCTTCCTTGCATCCCAAAGAGAATGCCTCAGTAGGGCTTACCATAGAATCAGAGTTGGAAGTCACCCTAAGGGCCATCCAGTCCAACTTTCTGCCATGCACTCCTGACAGATGGCCTCTTTTAAACAGCCTCTGTTTAAAAATCTCCAAAGAAAGAGACTCCACCACTCTCTGAGGCAGCATGTTCCACTGTCAAACAGCTCTTACCATCTAGAAGTCCTTCCTAATGTTTAGGTAGAATCTCTTTTCCTGTAGCTTGAATACATTATTCTGTGTCCTAGTCTCTGGAGCAGCAGAAAACAACCTTGCTCCATCCTCAATGTGACATCCTATCAGACCTGTCATTCCCTGCATACAGGGAAGAAGGAAAGGCTGATTCTCCGTGGCCATTTTGGCTGGGTGAGTTGTTAAGCATTTTGAACTGTCAGTCACTTCTGTGGGTTGGAGCTAGAAGCCTAATTCTATATAACTGCTGCCAGAGGCGTGCACCTAATAGCACATGTTTTTATTAAGACCATTACTCCTTCCTTTTGGCTCATGTGGAAACCAATGATACTGCAAGGCACAGCCTTCAGATTATCATAAGGGATTATGAGGCCCTGGGTAGGAAGCTGAAAGAGCTGGATATACATGTTGCCATCATCTCTCCTCTCCCAGTTGAAGGGCATGATCCAGGAAGGGATAGGAAAATGGCAGGTGTAAACAACTGGCTCTGCAGATGGTACCACTGAGAACAATTTGGATTCTTGGATCATGGTCTGTGATTCCATGGCAGGGGGGGGACTTCTGATAAGGGATGGGTTGCATCTATTGCAAGTTGTCAGATACGTTTTTGCCAGTGGTCTTAGGAGGGCTTTAAACTGAGCTATGTGGGGGAGGAAGACAGTATTCTGGAATGTAAAAGGGCTGGAGAAAATAGTCAAACTATCATAGAGGGAACAAGGCAAACAGTTCAAGGACCCAGCAATGGGAGGCAAAAAAACTTGTACAGGCAGCAAGTGGGGGGGGCACATAGTCTTAGATGCCTCTACACTAATGCACAGAGTGTGGGAAATAAACATGATGAATTTCAACTTCTAGCACAACAAAGCAAATATGATATAACAGGCATCACTGAAACCTGGTGGGATGAATCTGATGATTGGAATGTAGTAATAAAGGGGTATAAGTTTTTTAAAAGAAACAGGCCAAACAGGAAAGGAGGGGGAATAGCATTATATGTCAGAGATATTTACACCAGTGAAGAGATCCTTGACATCTATCATGGAAGCCAGGTGGAGAGCATCTGGATAAAAATTAAAGAGGGGGGAAACACCAAGGGTGTTATGTTGGCAGTCTACTACAGACCCCCAAGTCAGATGGAGGAATTGGATAATACCTTTCTAGTACAGATGATCACACACTCAGAAAGGAGTGATGTAGTAGTGATGGGCGACTTCAACTATCCTGTTATTTGCTGGAAGTCAAACTCAGCCAAATCCTCAAGATCTAGAAAATTCCTCACTTGCCTGAAAGACAGTTTCATTGTCTAAAAAGTGGAAGAGGCAACAAGATCAGCTATTTTAGATCTGATCCTAACCAACAAGGATGACCTGATTAATGGGGTGCAAGTGGTGGGATCATCAGGTGGAAGTGACCATGTTCCTTGGAGTTTGTTGTACAGTAGAAAGGAGAAGCCGGACATAATCAGACATACATTCTAGACTTTAGGAGAGATTATTTCAGTAAACTTAAGAGAAATACATAATCAGACATACATTCTAGACTTTAGGAGAGATGATTTCAGTAAACTTAAGAGAAATACTAGGGTTGATCCTGTGGTCAGGAATACTAAAAGAGAAGGGAGTTCAGAATGGATTGGAGTTTCTCAAAAGGAAGAAACTGAAGCACATTTTAAAATTGTTCCAATGAGAAAGAAAAATGGATGGATGATTAATGGATGTTCAACTGAGGTAAATTTTAAATGGGAGATGTATAAGAAATGGAAAAGGGGGGAAATCCCCAAAGAGGAATTCAAACAAAACAGCAAGCACGTGTAGGCGTAAAGTCAGAAAAGCTAAAGAACAGAATGAACTCAGACTGGCTAAGGAGGTTATGAAGAATCAAAAGGGCTTTTTTAGTATGTCTGCAGCAAAAGGAAGGAGGAGGAGGAAATGGTAGGGCCACTGCGCAGAGAAGATGGCAAAATGCTAACAGGGGACAGAGAAAAGGCAGAATTACTCAACACCTTCTTTGCTTCAGTCTTTTCAGAAAAGGAAAATAGAAGAAAATGGATCAAAGAACAGAATAGGGGAATTTCAGCACAGAATAAGTAAAGAAATAGTAGAGGAATACCTTGTTAATCTAAATGAATTTAAGTCTCCAGGACCAGATGAACTACATCCAAGGGTACTAAAAGAACTGGAAAATGTGATATCAGAGCCATTGGCAATAATCTTTGAAAACTCCTGGAGAACAGGAGAAGTCCTAGCAGACTGGAGGAGGGCAAACGTTGTCCCCATCTTCAAAAAGGGGGAAAAAGAGGATCCAAACAATTATCGTCCAGTTAGTCTGGCATCAGTACTAGGAAAGATTCTGGACCAGATCATTAAACAGAGAGTCTGTGAACATCTAGAAGGCAATGCCATAATCACAAAAAGTCAACATGGGTTTCAGAGAAACAAGTCATGCCAGACAAATCTGATCTCTTTCTTTGATAAAATTACCAGCTTGGTAGATGAAGGGAATGCTGTGGATATAGTATATCTTGATTTCAGTAAGGCCTTTGACAAGGTTTCCGATGACATTCTTGCAAACAAGCTTGTAAAATGTGGGCTAGACAAAGTAACTGTTACATGGATTTGTAATTGGTTGACCGGCCGAACCCAAAGGGTGCTCAACAATGGCTTTTTTTCAGCGTGGAGAGAAGGCCCCACCTGGAATACCTTGTCCAGTTCTGGGCAACAGAATTCACAAAGGAAGTTGAGAAACTGGAGCGTGTCCAAAGGAGGATGACCAAAGGGTGATGAAGGGTCTGGAAACCACGCCCTATGAGGAATGAGTTAGGGAGCTGGGGATGTTTAGCCTGGAGAAGGTTAAGAGGTGATATGATAACCCTGTTTTAAGTATTTGAAGGGATGTCATACTGAGGAAGGAGCAAGCTTGTTTTCTGCTTCTCCAGAGAATAGGACTTGGAACAATGGATGCAAGCTATAGGAAAAGAGATGCCACCTAAACATTAGGAGTAACTTCCTGACAGTAAGGGCTGTTCAACAGTGGAACACACTCCCACAGAGAATGGTGGAGTCTTCTTCCTTGGAGGTCTTTAAACAGAGGTTGGATGGCCATCTGTTGGGTATGCTTTGATTGAGAGTTCCTACATACCAGGGGGCTAAACTGGATGGCCTTTGTGGTCTCTTCCAACTCTCTGATTCTATGACCTTATGGGCAAGTCATAGTTTGCCCTTAAACCAGGATCTTGAGACTCTGATTAGAGAACAAATGGTATCTCACAGAAACTGTCATTGGTAGGAACGTAAATCTTTGCTCATTTCATTCTTATACAATTGTTACACACTGGAGATTATCAAACTGAGAAAAAGGATGGGAGAGAAATGGGATGTTTCCATCCTTATTGTGCAATTGCATGAAGATTATCACATGATGTTCCACAATGTCACACTCATTATGTCCTTCTCCAGCCAATGAAGTGCAATGGTCCCATAAGTTTCCCGTGAATAAAAAGTTATGGGACCATTCCACATAACTGATGGGAGAAGGGCAGAATGAGTGTGACATCATGAGACTTCATGTAATAATTGTTGTGCAATCACACAATATCGATGGGAGCATCCTGTTTTTCTCCCATCCTTTTTCTCCATTTGATAATCCCCATTATGCTAAATACATGTGAATATTAGACCTTAATGCATAAGACTGGAAAGCTATCTGTTGTCAGAGTCTGCACAAATGGTTAAGAAAACATAAAGGACAGTTCTCAAACTGATGGTGGGTTGGATCCTTGTCCATCTTGATTGGGGGCAGTCAAGTCTTATTCTAAACTGGAAAATCCTGCTAAGAAGGTAATGGTTTGGTTGTTATAATAATAATAATAATAATAATAATAATAATAATAATCTTTATTTCTATCCCGCCTTTCCACAAAGGTGATCAAAGCGGCTTACAAAAATACAGTTAAAACATCGGCATAAAAATTTAAAACATTACTAGGGGATATAAACAGGGAGTAACACATGAAACGAAACAAGAAATGAAACATATCACATTCGTCAGGGGCTAAATAAGCGACAATCTTTACAAATGTGGGGTCAAAAAAACAGAGAACAAGGGGCAGAGCAAAAAGAGACACAATTAGCTAAAGTGAAAAAGCCAGCTGGAATAAGTAAGTTTTTAATTGTTTCTTGAAAGAAACTAGTGATGCAGAGGAGCGGAGCTCTATGGGAAGCTCATTCCACAATGAAGGGGCAACAGCAGTAAAAGCCCTCTGT
>NC_056524.1:39200818-39218297 GCF_019175285.1 Sceloporus undulatus
ACAGAATAAGTAAAGAAATAGTAGAGGAATACCTTGTTAATCTAAATTAATTTAAAGGACAGTTCTCAAACTGATGGTGGGTTGGATCCTTGTCCATCTTGATTGGGGGCAGTCAAGTCTTATTCTAAACTGCAAAATCCTGCTAAGAAGGTAATGGTTTGGTTGTTGACAGCAATTAATCTTTTCAGTACTCTTATATGCACTTGTCATTTGGATACATACTATCTTCTTTGTAGTATCAGTCCATTCCTCATTATTGTAGGTTGAAAGGAAAAAAGTTCTCTAGTTGTGCCAGGAATTCTTCAGCAATGAAACTATTTGCTGCATTATCCAGGGTCTTCCTCATGCATTCCAACAGCTTCTGAAGACAAGTCAGATCTGAATCTCTATGGAAGATTTTATCCATGGGCACACAATTATAAGACATCCTGTGTTTCTCAATTATCCATCGTGTTTTTCCAGTAGCAGTTCCCACCTTGGTTCCTCCAACATTTCTTGGACTTCAGACTTGTATGGTGAACGATAGGATCCATCAGAACTTGTCTCATTACTGATTATCAGATAAGTAATCTGGGAATATGGAAGAGGGTTATTTTGATTGTAAGGACTAATTATCATCAATGATCCATTCAGTGAAGGTAAACAAGCTTCATTTATATACCGCTTCATATCACCTAAGCAGTGTCTAAGCTGTTTACAACTGTAAGCTAATTTGCCCCCAACAATCTGGGTACTCAGAAATTGACAGCAAATTACTTACTGTTGACAGCAAATAAGTGCTTAACTGTCTTGTCTACCTTCGCTGAATGAAGACCTGCCAAACTGGCTCAGACTAGTACAGCCTCTATTATGATATATTATTTGATGCTACCCAGGCCTCATTGCCACTACATAATAAACTGGTTTTCAAACCAATCTGAAATGGTTTCAGTGGCCCTTGTTTGCACTTGCACCAAATTTCTGGTGCAGTTTGCCAAGGGAGATGCAGTGCTAAACCCATTTAAAACAGTTCTTCCAGATCAACGGCATTCCTCACTTCTTTTGAAATGAATCAATTCAGCACAAGTGTGAATGCACTGTCTATTTGATTCAGATACTGTGGCATGGTCACCCCTGTGAGGCGACTCCATGTTGAGTCAATCCATTGCTGAATGTCAACACGAACTGAAACTGGTAGGTTCAGTCACTGCTCAAATAGTGTGAATGTCTATTTGGTACTAAATCACTTTGTTGATTTGACTCAGAAATATTTTTTTAGTAGTGGGAACAAGGCCCCAGACAACTTAAGATTCAATGTCTCTACCTGAAGGGTATGGTCACTTCTGCCCTTTGCATGCACATGTTTTTTGGGTTTATTTCTGCTTTTAGAACAACGCTGAAATTATGTTTTGCCCAACAGGAGACAGCCCCCAAGTTAGGAATAGGTTAATACAGTGACACACAGAGAGGCAATCTCTCTTAGATCTGCTTCCTTCTCTCTGAGATCTGCCTCCCTCCTCCAGTCATCTTCATGCCAGAGGGTGAAGAAGTGTGTATTTTAGTCTGTAGTCCTTTAAGCTTATCTCTAGCCCCCTTAGATTTGTTAGGAGAAGTATTTTTTTAGGTACCATGCCATTTCCCTTCTCTTTAAGTTTGAGAAACAGCTTGCATTGAATATAGATTTTTCTGTTGGTTTGTGATGCTTTTTTTTTCTCTCTTTTAAATGAAGAAATAATTGATTTTGCTGCAAAATCATCTTGTTCTTCTACCTCATTTTCACTTGAAGTCACTCTGGTTAACTGTCTATTTTTTAAAAAAAAACTTTAAAAGCCTGTAAGGTCCTGAGTGCCTAGAGGAGCTTCCCACCCACCCACAAACCAGTAAAACCAGTGCACTGCTCTTGACAACATGTGAGCATATAAAAACCCAAAAGATTTTTTCCCTGTTAAATTAAGACTATTAATTTTGGGGACATTTGTCACTGAAGATTAAAATTTTGGGAACTCTTTATGAATGTATTTTGAACAAGAACTGGACTTTTCATTCTCATGAAAAAAATTCATAAGAGATTGACATTCTTTTTAATGAGACAAATAATTTGTGAATAGATGTTATTATCACCTATCATTTGATTTCCCACAAATTAGAATCCCAAGCTTCTAATACTTTAACCTTGACTGTTGAGAAAGAGAGGGGAGAATCTTCATACAAGTGCACATCTTTCATAGCTTGAAGAATTATCTCAATGCAATCGTAGTGATTGATTCTGAAATAAGGCCAATGCAAAATCAGGTTCATATACTATAAACACCAGTTTGTAGACTTAATGCAACCATATATTCACTACATTAAAGTAAATGGACCTTGATCACTGCCATCTGTCACTCTTAATAAAGCTTATGGGATACACTAACCTCTGAGCTTATCACTTTAAAGTTGCTACTGGCTCACCAGGAATTAAACTGGATTTAGGATATTTGTTTATAGACTTCTTCATTACTTTTAACTAACTAACTAACTAACTAACTAACTAACTAAGTCTTCAAAAATATTAGTCTGAATTATAGCAGGCTAAAACTGTATCCCAGGACTATTTATATTATTACATTTTAGGAGATACATGCATATGCAGCCAAAAAATTACTTATACTCTTCAAGAAAATTGTACTGTATTTCAGTAAAATAGATGTAACTTGGAGAAGCTGAAAATTAAACTGATGCATTTTTTTTCCTGAGAATAGTTGCATAGTGAAGAAGGAAAAGGAGAAGAAGCAGCAGCAGCTATACCAGCTGATTTTTGCTTTTTGTGCAATTTTAAAGGGTTCATCAGGAAACTATACATAGCAATCCAAATATTTTCTGCCTCTAGTAGAGATGTGATGAGTACTTTCTTAATGGAATATTACTCTACATCTCTCAGAATGAACACAGAAATGAATACAGTTTGCAGCTACAAGCCTGTACATTTCTGGGCTTGCTATGTTTGATTTTTTAAAAATTTTTATCAACACATACATATAAAACCTTTCCAAAAGGCACATTGGGAAATGCACCTATGGAAATACACATTAATGTATCCATTTGAAAAATGTCCATGAAAACTATCTACAGATTTCATCCTAATAAACACAAATATGAAATTGACACAGGACAGACTTAGAAGTGGAAAAATAGGCTTGACAGATTGGCCCATCCCAAACTTTTCTGTCAAATGTACAATACAACTTGTTTTTCATTATAAAATCAACAATCAATAATACACTTAGAGTATATCTTGACAGCCCCGGCCACATGCTTGTATTAGGATCCCCATGGCCTGGAAAGGGGTGTCCTTGAGGCTTCATGCCCCAAGGACATCCCGACAGCAGCGGGGAATAAGAGAAAGGTGCTGCTAGGCCCCTTTCTCCTTGTGTTGCTGGCGCAGCCGTGTAAAGGCTGCACCAGCGACACAAATCAAGGAAGGAGCTCCGTTTCGGAGCTCCTTCCAGCACCACTGAAAGGGCAGCGCCGAAAGTGGCGCCGGAAGGAGCTCTGAAATGGAGCTTTTTCCTTGGTTTATATGGCTGGCCCAGCGACACAAAGGAGAAAGGGGCCTAGCAGCCCCTTTCTCTTATTCCCCGCCACTGTTGGGGTGTCCCTGGGGCATGAAGCCCCAAGGACACCCCTTTCCAGGCCATGGGAAAGCAGCCTTTTTCCACTTCCCCGCGGCCTGGAAAAGTGGCGGATTGGGAACTCAGGGTTGCCACTGTGGCAGCTAAGGCCCTGATCCATTGGGGAAAGGGGCGGGTGGAGGCCGCCCCATAGGGGCGATCTCTACACAGCCTATGACATCCAGCATAAACCTTCCAAAATCCAAATAAACCTAACTGCAAACACACCAGTAATACCAGCAGTTTTCTTAAACACAACCTGTTTAGTACCACACTACATTTGAAATCATCTGGAATAAATGCTGAACATATTTTATAGGTTGTATCCAATAGGAAGCACTTATAGGAAGCACTTTCACTTCCACTAACTGAGGCCCCATACAGACAGGCTAAAATAAAGCTGCTTTGGGTCACTTTGGACATATGCTATTTAAATGATGCATGAGTCCTAAGAGTTTGGAAGCAGTGCCAAAGCCACGCTCCAGTCGGTCGCTTTGGTGTGGCTTCTGGACTCTTAGGACTCATGCATCATTTAAATAGCATACCTCCAAAGTGACCCAAAGCAGCTTTATTTTGGCTTGCCTGTATGGGCCCTGAGATATACAATTTTTACTCATTTCCTGCCCTATCCAGAATAGCCCACATAGGATGTGAGGGCGATCTGGCTGCGACATCTGTCACCCATTGATCGCCGGGGTTGATTCGGCTGATCTGGCTGGCTAAGCGGGTGTCCCCTTTCTCCCTCACTGCTCCATGTGCGTCCCTCCCGAAGCTGCACGCTCAGTGGAAGAGGATGACCATCCCAGATAGAAGGAGTGTACCGTTCTTCAGTCAAGGGTATACGATAGCTGCGCTCCCCTGCTAGAACCTCCAAACAAGCTCAATGTCAGAATAGCCCACATATCCCTAAAAGAACTCATCTGAGATTTGGGGAACTCTCTGGAACAGAATGATACACAGTATGGAGGCCACAGTATTGATGGGACTGAAGACAGGTTACAAGAGGTCTTGTGTAAGCCCAAACTAGAAGGCAAAACTTTCTGTTGGAACCTGTAGGTTAATTGTGAAGTATCCAATAAACTAACTACTGAGAGAATATGGCAATGCAATTACAGAGTGGAAAAGTTGTTACATAATTTATTTGAAACAGCACATGGTACATGTTTAAAGTGTGGAAAGAAAAGAGTAGCAGCCACTGGCATGTTTCAGTAGCTACAGAGTAAAATGATACGTCTAGCTGTTGGACTAATAATTTCAAAGAAGCTGTGTCTACAAGGATTTTAAAAAAAATCTTTTCTAAGGCACTAGCTTCTGACATGTAGCACTATTTGCACATGAAGTAGATTCAAATAACCAACAGCTTATGTGAAAATTTAGGAAATGAATTCCTGTAAGAGACTTACGGTACTGCAGCCAGTGCAGGATGTCTAAAGCAAACTGGCTAGAGAAGCATGCAAAATGTGGTCTACTAAGGTCCAAAACACATTGCAGAAGTAATCCAGTCCAAGACCACTTTAACTGCCCTGGCTCAGTGCTAGTAAATTCTGAGAACTCTAGTTTTGTGGACTTCTCGGTCAGAGAGCTCTTGTGCCACAATATGCTACAATTCCCAAGATTCCCTAGTACTGAGCAAGGGCAGTTAAAGTAGTCTCAAATTGGATTATTTCTACAGTGTGTTTGGGACCTAAGTCAAGCAATAAAATTTGCCTTTCATTCAGTTTTTAATTTATTTTGTTGCTATTTGCCATGATTTCCACTTTGACTTATGGTGACCCTATGAATTAAAGACCTCCAAGATCCTCAGTTACCAACTGCCCTGCTCAGATCCTGTAAACCCAGGGCCATGGCTTCTTGACTGAATCAATCAACCAGTAGTGCAGAGTTCTTTTCCTATTGCTTTCCACTTTACCAAGCATTATCATTCAAATGCTGTAAGACCTTCTGAGGAACTTTGCTTTACCAGCACATATATGCTGATATATATGACTTAACTTCCTGATACAGCCTCAGAATAGAAACCTTTTTTCCCCAAATCCACAGCACAAAAAGTGAAGAACACTCTATCTCCTCCAAGTTCCTGTGTGAAGGACAGTTAAATACCGTATGCAAAATTATTTATGTATAGAATGGAATATAGTAAACAATTTATTTAAGGAGCTCATTAAAGACAAAAGTCCAAAACAGAATTAAAGTCTCCCTTGCTCTTGGGGCTTGAAGGGGAGTCCACACAGTCCTCTTGTTTCTTTTGGGAATACTGATGACAGAGGAAGATGTACTTAAAATATAATTGGGTGGATGCAAAAAAAGACACTTTAAGAGCATTTGAGGCCTAGAGCTTATCCAGCAGGAACTCTACCCAACTAATGTACTGAACTCCATGATTGGAATTTTTTCATAACATGTTACAAACTATTTAAACTTCATCTTAATAAAGGTTTATAAATATGTTCTTAAAAAACAAAAATGAAAGCTGCTATACAAAAAATATAAATTGAAGTGTATCTTGGATTCAGGGCACAATTTGCATAATTCTATGAATCTTGCCCACTAGGTTGGATTCAAATTTAATCATAATTCAAGAGAATCCACTGATATCCAATGGGCTTTAAGTATTGTTTCTTTCAGTTGATTAACGTCTATGTCAGGATGCAATTCATTATGTTTCAAATTGATTACATATTAGCATGGCAAGTTTCAGAATCAAGCTACAAGAATACAGAAAATTATTTTAGATGGTTTTCCAGACCTCAATCTTGATAGTGTTCCTGCTTTTTTTAAAATGACTTCCATAGAAGGAAAAAATTCTCCAGTTACTACAGCAATATAATGAAATTCTCCATTATAGGCAACAAGGTAACCTTTTCAATGTGAAACAATGACTGAGACTTGAAATAAAACATTTTCCATTATTATATGGAAAGCAGACTAGACACTTGTCAGTGCTGAACAATCTAAAGACAAAATCACATTAATATGGATGACTTGTGTTGTTCACTAACTAGAGAGTTGGATTTGACTGAACATTATCTTAGAGGTCTCTGCCACAGACTCATTCTTAATCTTTGAACTACTAACCACCTTTCAGTCACACTGAAAAGGGGCCACTAATTTTAGATAAGACACAAATTGAGCTTAAAGAAACAATCTATAGGATTTTAAAAGAATGTTAAAAGGATTTTATAAGATTAATCACATTAAAGGTTACCTCTGATCTTCATGGCAAAAGAACATTGTTATGCAATATTTTATTCAACTAAAACATCTGCTGCAATTTTGAAACAAATTAAAAGGATCTTGGTCAAACTGCCAAAATGGATGAAGGTAGAGGTTTCATGTGCTTAAATAGTGAATTGCCTTTTGTAATCTTGTTGTGATTAATAAAAACCCTAAAAAGCATTTGAAAATGAAAACTTGAATAAATGTCAACACACCATAAAGTAAACAGTGTAACTTTTGCAAAGTAAATGGCAGAACTGAAAATTGATTTCTTTGAGTATGAAGAAAAGCAAAGGCTGTTAATTCATTTCCTGTTTCTCATTTTCAAACCTCCTCTTGACTCTGGTTTATTTTATTCCCTCTGTTAGGAGATCTGTAAATATTTTGTTCTTTTAATGCATGGACACTTTGTGTTTCTTCATGTCTCTAATTCTCCATGTGTGTATTTGCTTTTAGTGAGCATCTCTGTCTTGTCCCATTCCCTCTTTGTTAGACAAATAAATACCTTAAGGACAGCAGGCATTGCTGTTGTACTCTCGTTTGCATGGGAAATTGTCAGGCCTGATCTGACTTGCCTTTCCATCAGGATTATAAAGGTGACGGATAGTCAATTCCAGGGATTCATGATCCATTTTAGCACAGCGCTTCACCTTGCAGCTAAGTAATACGGCTGTGATAAAATCAGCCATAATCACTGCATCTTACTCAGCACTGCTTCAGCCATAAATATTGCCTCCATAAAAAAATAGGGGAGGGGCACAAGAGAGGGAAAGAGAGTGTCTTAACCAAGCAAAAGGGTTTATTCATAGATACTGCTGGAAATATAGAGTGGCTACCTGGTGTATTCCTGTGTCCCAGGGAAGTGGAGAGAGAGAACATTCCATGAATCCTCTATGATGTCCTCTGAAATGCAATATGTACACACAAGCATACACAGAAAATACAATATGGTATTTCTCTCTAGTTTCCTTGGTCAGTACAATCCATTTCTTTATAAGATTAGAATTTGACTAACAGCCAGTAAAAGTCATTAGCAACTTGTGAATTCTCTTGTGTACTGAAGCACTGAAACATCTTTTTGAACAGATGTCTCCCCCTCTCTGTGCAGAATTTAGTAAACTTCTTTACAGTGAATGTATGGCTTAGCTTTTAATGTTTTTCTTCCTCTTACACTTATTCTTAAGTTAATGGAAGAGGGTCAATGGTTTACTGTTATTGCCATATTTGGAAGTTCATTTCAAAGGTTTCTTGTGTTCTAATAGATGATTGGAAGAAGCCAGCTGTTCCTCATGCATTTATATCTCATTGTCAATTTGCATCTAGTTTATCTGTAAATATCAAGTTTCTGCTGAGTATACACTGAGTTAGGCCCTGTACACACCGGCCATTAAAGCTGACATGGGGGCAGAGTTGGGGTGCAGCATCCTCACAATGCATGCCTGACTTCACCTTCCAGGGTGCTCTGATGCCGCACACCACTCCACATGACATGTGGTAGTATGGTGCTCCTTTGGCGCTGTGTACATACAACACAGTGCTGAAGGAGTGCCACAAAATGGAGCCACTTTTTGTGGCTCCATTTTGCACTCTTGAAAGGCTGGATTGGGCTGCGGTGTGACGTTGCCACGGCCCCAATCCAGCTAGGAAATTAGTCTCCCGTAACTCTTCCTTTAGACCAGTTGTGAAATTTTCCTTGAAAATAGGATACAGGACGCCGTACATCTTCCTTGGTTCCCTCTCCATATGCAAGGTAGAAGACATTAGATGAAGCAGAATTTGTCAATTCACTCAGCCTAATTATCCCAGGGTGTTACAATAATGTTATGAAATTATCTAAAGAGGGAAAAAGGGAGAGACAGCTTCACATTTAAAAAACAACACAAAAAACTATATTGGCATTTACTGGAACAGATAATTTCATATGATCCTGGACTGTTTGTTGTCAAGCTATTTCATGCTTCATTTTGTCCTTCTGTACAATTGAAATAATAATATCATAAGAACTAAAGATTAAACTATTACTTGCCAAGTAGTTTTGAAAGCTCAAAGTAGGTTGATCAAATCAGGTTCTCCCTCCCCCAAGAATGTAGCCACAGGAGAAGCAAAACAATGGAATTGCCCCCAAATAAGAATTGCCCGTCCCCAATGAAATTTCCCTTCAACACTCAAATTTCTAATATTGCAGTGAGCGAGACATTGAAAACTATCCATACACCAAGAACTCTTATATTTTCTGTACACATATCCCTTTGGGGATATTGCCTTTCCCTTTTTCTTTGGATGCTCAAACTGTATTTCTAAATGGCTCAACTGAAGTTTTAATGCTAGAAATTTGGGGAAAGAAGGGAAATTTCACTGGGAAAAGAAAATACTATGGTGGGTACAATGCCCTCAGTTTAATACCCCTCCCATAGCTATAGCCCTGCCCCTGTACATCTTCCCACAGTAATGTAATCATGAATTAAATATTGGAATGATAACGCTACAGATTTCCCGGTGGGAATCATATATTCAGAATGTGGAAGTAAGACATTGCAAGTAATGTAGCTATCTGGTTACTTTTTGTTCAAAGGGTAACAAGCATATAACAAAGTTGCATTTCAAAAGTAGGATGATGAGTAGAAGTAAAGGTTCACTTGGCCTTCTGTATCATGATTTCTTTATCCACACATTCTGTCATTCACAGCTTGTATATATATTTCCAAACAAATAAACCTTGATTTTGCCATTTTATACAAAGGATACCATTTTATTACCTCATTGTATTTAATGGAACTTGATTTTGGTATCCATGAAGGGTCCTGGAACCAAACCACAGTGGATACCAAGGGCCCATTGTACTTAACTGGTGTAATGAGTGGTTTTACTGGTGTAACAAGTAGTCATGTAATACACAGTAGTATATAGTTACTCTAAAGTTACCTGCAAAGGGAATTTTTGGAAACATGTTTCTTTATTTTTGACAGCTTCTTATTGATCCTAAGGTTATGGACATAATGGAAAGAAATGAGAGAAAAAGTTGAAAGAAGTAATGGGAAGTAATATGAAAATTACAAATAGTGCAACCAAGCAACATAAAAAAATACCCCTTCAACAATCTAAGGACTCATGACACTGGCTTAGTTTTTGCACACTGTTCTAAGCCACCTGGGGGCTCTGTACTGGGGCAAAGAAGGGGATATTAAGCAAGCAAGCAAACAAATACTTTCCAAGCTGTGGACAAGCAATATCCCTTTCCACATGGATTCTGGGTCTTCTTACCACCAACCAAGAAGTCCAAAGTAGGAATTTTCACCATGTATAGTGTAGAAACACAATAGAAATTGGGGATGGGTTGCTGCTAGAGATGTACAAAACTGTCTAGAAATAGCCCATATCAGCTTCACATATATTCAGTCAAAATCCCATTCTATTAATTTTTATAGCATTCTGTAAACATTTTTCTTTAAAAAAAACCTGTATGAAAATTAACATTTGGTGTTTTATGCAGCTTAATTTGTGCACTTTGGGGCTGTAAAGATTGGGAGAAGCAAATAAGATGGTGGATTGGAAGCCAAGTGCTGTGCGGAAATGGTGAGGAAGCTGAGCAAGCATAACCAGGAGAAGATAAGATTAAGGGCTGATATGGGAGCTGTCTTTGTATGTTGGAAGGGCTGGTGCCCAGAAAAGCGAATGTGTTTTCCCCTGCTCCAGAAAGTAGGATCATAACCAATGGGTTCTAATTACAAGAAAGGAAATTTTGACTAAACTGATGGTAAGAGTTGTTTGGTGGCAGAATAGTCTGCCTCAGAAGGGGTGTCCCCTTTGTTAGATGTTTAAAAGTTAACGTTGTACGGCCATCTGTCAGGAATACTGTAGCTATGGATTTAATGTATCTACAGGGCCTGAGTGTCTCTTGAACTCACTTTGGCTTTAAATTTCTACTAAAGTTCAGTACTGAACACATACAGTGATAGAATTTTAATTTTGTGTATCCCTTCTAAGTACCTTGCATTTCTCTCTTTTTTCCCCTCTGCTCTTAACATGTCTATATTGTCTTACCTAAATTGTAAGGTTTCATGTGAGAGACAATACAACAATAATAATGGTAAAATATGGGGGAGGAGGGGAGGATCCACTATCACTCTATATTCTGCTGTCTGATTTTATATGGAACCTATAATTTACTAGCATTTAGACTCTTGCACTGAATTGCTTCTATATTAACCTAAAATGAACTATATTGATCATCAAAGCCCACTCTTTCAGGATAGGCTATTCGTTAAGGGGAAGGCAGAGAAGTTTATAGCACCCCACCCCAAATAATTGTGGCTTTAAGAAAACAAAATTAATTAAGCTTTCAGTCACAGCATATTAGTTAACTCCTAACACTCTGGAATGAAACAATTGGCATAGGTTTTTCATTTATTTGTTTCCTTCGTGGAATAGCAAAACAGTTTCATTCATCTGATGACAAGATAAAAATGGGTTATCAATACTCAACTGAAGAACTAAAGCCATTAAATAGACTGACTCTTCTATCTAATCCAAAGACTTTCAAATTACCTTGCTTTAAGAAATACTTTGTTTCAGGAATCAATATGTCTTCTGGGAATCCTTACATATGTGGTTTGGGCAAAGCATGCTATTTTTGCACAGAACATTATATTTTTCAATATGTTAATTTTTGCAAGGAAGATGTTGCATGTTGCATAATATACAAAGTTTTTGCGCAAAAATTCCTCACAAGATTCTGCAAAAACAACCTGAAATGTACAAAAAATTATTGAAATATGTGCAGCCTCCTGGAATCTTGTAACTACAGAAAATATTTCTCATTCTGGTTTGTAATTCTATTAATTTAATAAGTGAAAAATTGTATCTCTAGTCATCATTCTAGCCATATGGAGAATGTATTCTGGAACATATCCAGCAATGTTCTGTTAACTGCACCTTGCAAAGTAAGATTGTAAAAGCTAGGCAATCTCTCATTCAGAAGGTTCACCTGGTATGGTTGTTTCTTTCTTTCTGTTCTTCCTTTAATTTTTGAAATTTCCATGAAAATCTGGAGTAGGTTGAATGCTGCTTATCTCATCTTTCTCAGATTTGCATTTTGACATGGTGCCAATGTCAGTCTTTCTTCTGTTGGTTTCTTTTGCTGGCTTAAAATAGATGAACTTTTCTAAACTATCATTGATCCTGTCCATCCCAGTCAAGTACCATTTCTTAAAGGTGCTCTGTATATTGCTGGCAACAGAAGGATATTAAGAGCAATACACTGGTGTTATTTAATTGGGGGGGGGGGGTGAGAAATGCTATTCCAGACACTAGACCCTCTCCACGACCTTACAGACTGAAGGTTTTTCTTTCTTTTTTAAAAAACATACAATTAGCCAAAGTGACTCCAAGTAAACATCAGGTAGAAGGACAAGGAGATTTTGCAGCAAAACCAACTCATTCTTTATTAATAAGACAGAAAAAGATAGCAGAAACCAACAGAACAGTCTATACTTAATGCAGGTTGTTTTTCAAGGAAAAGAGAGAAAAGATATCATGGAAGCTAAAAACCTAAGCCATCTAAGCACTTGAGCTAAGCTTATGGTACTGCAGGCTAAAACACACACATGGATTTTCTCACCATATAACATGAAGAAGATGTTCGAAAACTGGGGCAGGGAAGCAGGCCTAAGAGAGAGGGGAAAGCGTGTCTAAGAGATAACAACAGAGAAGGGAGCAGGTCAGAGAGAGAGAGAGAGAGAGAGAGAGATTCTCTCCATGTGTTTGTATTTTAACATCTTTCTAATGTTTGGGGTGGTTCTTAAGAATGGAATACCTCTGAATGGGACAAAGCATGACCTAAACATGTGCTTCCAATAGGGGAGAGGTGAAGTGCCCTTTGGGTTCTGATGAGGGGTCCGAACAGCATCAAACAATGGGGTTGTGTACACAAGACAAAGCCAATCCATAAAAATATTTACTGTCTTTCAAATCCAGATAGGATTGCTGGAGCTTTCTGCAAGCTGCACAATACCACATAAAAGGAGAGTGTACCAGTCTGAACTAGTTTGACAGGTCTCCATTCAGTGGAAGTAAACAATACAGTTAAGCCCTGATTGCTTCCATCAGTGCAGCCATTTCCTTGTCAGCAGGAGGGGGAGAATGAGGGAATTTCCACTTTGCACTTAGAATTTTTCCCAAGATGGCTTTTCCTAAGATGGGTAAAGGGCCCAGGCCACCATCATCCTTCACTGTCCAGTATGCTTTCTTAACAATTTGTAAAAATTCTGGCAACAGACAACTTTCAAACTTTATGCATCAAAATCAAATATTCATATTTATTTAGCATAACTGGTATCAAGGAAGTCACCTCAATTTAAACTGGGAATCTTGTTGGCTTTTAAAGGAGAGAAATACTTCCATGATCATCAAGAAAATTCTCTCAACTGCCTATGAGAAAGTTGATATTGAACACCAGTGTTATATTACAGTTTAGCTCAGTTGACATGCAAGCTAAACTGAAGCAGAGTTAAGTTTCACTTTCACTTTCATCATTGTCAAAAAGGTACTGGTTATTATTAGTACATTTTTATTATTTTACTATTCCTTTTACTATTTATTGTTTTGTGTATATGTGTGTTCATATCACTGTTGTAAATGAGAGAAATGGACAAAAGTCCTCCTGCAGGCCTGTTTTGTTTTTACAGCTCCCTGTTGGTCACTGTTCTGCGAAATTCATGTGCTCAAGAATCAAAAGAGCCACTCACTACAAAAATCTATTTAATCAAGCTACCTTTAGCCGTATGGATAAATTTTGATATACTCTTGACCAATCTGCCATTTAGCCCATATGACTCATGATAGCCATGTCTTCAGCGTTAAAGACATATGAGCCAGATAAATATTGTATAAAGTGTGATATGTAAAAGGATTTTATATTTTAGCTCATTTTAGCTGATTCTGTGCCACTGGTAGGAAGGGTGTTATGATATTCTGCAGATTGTCTGGACAAGCTCAGGTATTTCCTTTCTCCTTAGTTGATTTATGAGCTAGCATGAGAAATACATGTGCACTGTTATGTAGACCACTGAAAGTTTTTTCAACAAGTCTCTCTAAACTAAGCTGTCCAGAATTTGGCAACAATAAACAGAGAAACATTCTTGTGGAACTAATGAAACAAGGTTCTGCTGATCAAACATGGAAATATCGGTACTAATTACTAATAGTAATCCAGTTCAGCCTTTGATATATATACCTTTGCTGACCAACCCATGAATAAAGAGACCAGGCACAAATAATGGGTTTGAAATATGGGCCACTTTATTAAGTTATCGATTTATTTATTTGTTTGTTTGTTTTCTTAGGAGAAATGCAACTAAGGAGAAGTAAACTAGTGTGGGAGCAGCTGCAGCCAGTGGTCCCTACTCAAGACCTCTGCAGCTTCCCCAGGGTGATAACACTTGAGCCCCAGGGAGAACCCAAATGCTGGGTTACTCCTTGGCCGGCCCCCATCAGGAAAGCCAACCACAAGGTCCCTCTCCAAAGCCCCAAGTCTAAAGAGAGCATTTATCCTTCAGGCCAGCCTCAGGGGAAGGCCCTTTCTTTGCATCCCCAGTCCCAAGAGCTAAAGAAGCAGTTCCAGAGACCTCCCTATCATCAAAAGGTTGACCAAGGTGCTCACTATACTCAACTTCTCTATGACTACCTACTAGATGCAACACCTAAACCAATTGTCCAAGTCTGACTGCAGCAGTGTGGGGGTAAGAAAAAAAAGGCTGTGCAAAAGGGGGGGGGAATCCTACTCAGTTGAGAAACGACCAGCAAACTTCACAATGTGTTAGCAGTGGGAGGGTGGGTTGAACACAAAAGCGAAAAAGGTGGGAGCTGAGGGCAGCAGGGCATATAAAGGCCTTTAGCCACACCCCAGAATCCAATTACCACAGCTTACAAGCTGCTGTAGACTTTTAAAGTATACAGCTGGTCTCGTGGTCCCAGGATGACAGCAAAGTGTGCCTCCCTACCCAATGGCTATGCCAAGTGAGGGGATCCACATTAAGAAGAGAAAGAGGAACCAATGCCAGAATGGCCAAATTAAAGATAGAATTGGTAACATTTGGGTCATTGGTTATATTGAGTTTATAATGCCCCCTTTCTCCCCAAACCATTGAGAAATATTGCGTGGTTGAGTGTGCCATACCCGAGCACTGGATTTATTATTTATTTAGATGATATTACATGTTTATAAATATTATGGTGAAGCATCACACCATTTGATGTTGTATTGTACTTTTTCTTGCTTTCACTAGTAGTGGTTTCCATTGATATATGTTAAAGGTAAGGAAACTCCCTACATGATGAAGCTATAGCATATGCTGTTTGTATACATTATGCTATGGGGGAGGAAAACTGTATGAGTGAGCAGCTGGGGCTTGGAAAAGCTAGCATATGCACTGGCTCTGCAGTTCCAAATACAGAAATGCCTGTGTGTGCTAAAGAAGTACATTGGTAAGCCAAATTCATACACCTGTTGCAGGTGATCTGGAAATGTCATGTTTCAGCCATGGTTAGCAAACATATGCAGCTCAAACAAAAGCAGAATGTTCATTTAAGTGTCAAGCTGGATAAGACAAAACACCTGTTAAATTCAACATTTTCTTTACACTGTAGCCAATCAGTTGCCTATGTGACACAGGCAAGCAGAGCTAGACTTTGGAAACAACTTTCATGAGCAACAGCAGTACAATAAGATCCTTCCACTTGCAATTCCCAGCAACTGTTATGCAGAAGCATGCTGCCTGAGACTGGAAATAGGGAAAGTAGTCCCATCCTGTAGGGGACTGTATATCATGCACCATTAGTTTATCCAATCTCCTTTTGGAGCCATCTGAATTGTCAGCTATCGTTACATGACGCAGAAATGAAATAATCATTTTAACCATCCACAGTCTGGATAAATGCTTCCTTTTATCTGATATGAATCATCCATCATCCATTGGATGACCCTGGATTTTAGTATTATGAGAGAGTAAGAAAAATGTCTCCAAAATCAAAATGTTGACTTTGTCCATGCTATGAATCTTTATCGTTCTATCATGTCTATATTTATTCACCTCCCCCCGCCACCCTACACAATTACAAACACTATAACTTTTCCTCATTGTAGGAATGTTCCAGTGCCTTGATCATTTTGGATGTCTTTAGCTCTACAGAATCCTTTCTTGGTTGTTCTGGCCAGAACTGTACAGAATATTTCAAGTGGTGTCATATCATAGATTTGTACAAAGGCAGTGGAATATTTACAGATAGCTAAACTGGAATAAAACTTTTTCCCCCTTTCCTCTGAGAGCTGCAGCTCTTTTTCTTCCTGAGAGAAATACATGACAGAACATCCTGCAAATCACAAACATGAAGTCCACTCTTAGAAATATCCCTCTCAGGGGATGCTTCAGATACAGCATGAAAATCTTCACTGAGGGAAGAATTACATGCCGGCACACAGTATTAAGCCCTTATTTCATCATTGGTGGAACAGCTTGACTAAAGAATTTTTGTGATAGATTCTTTCAAATCAAATCGAAGAGTGACTGGTAGATAAATACCATAATCCTGAATACTGACACATATGCCTGTAGTTGGGTGTGAATTGAACTTAACTGATAAGAGAACTGAAAATCTGGTAGGATGGCCCTCTTTTACAGGACTATGGTGGGTTTTTTTAAAGTGAAGTCAATTTATAAAATGGGCAGATTCCAATGTGGCGGGTATAAAACAAAACTAGCCTTTTATTCTGTGATTTTTTTTATTAAAACCTTGACATGTCATATATGACAATGCCCATGATTATGCTTTTTTTGTTTTTTGAGACCAAAAAAATTTATGAGGATACCAGAATGTTAGGATATATATATATATACACACACACACACACACACACACACTACAATACTAATGTAATTGTCATAAGGAGATCACAGGGAAGCAAATATGATTCATATACAGGCAATATAATTGTGTTTGTGTTCAGTACATCCCATGTATGGCTGTTTCCTATACAATTAAGTTTTATATTGGAAGTGTATAGTGTTCCTTTTATTGAGGTGACATACACAAGTGGCTGGTTACAGAAACTCTTGTGTGTGCTTTTAAACAGAAAGACCCTAAAGTGATAGATTATTACATCTAAATTCTAGAGCAGAGAAATGCCTAACAGATACTGCCTTTTGAGACATTCAGGGAAGTCTGTGATTAGAGGAAGAGGAACTACATTATGAGGGCAGGGAATCGTCCAATTAAAAAGATTGTATGTACAGCGCTGTGTAAATTTACAGTGCTTTATAAATAAAGGTTAATAATAATAATAATAATAATAATAATAATAATAATAATAATTCCTGTGGGATTATTGCAGGCAAAATCCATGCTGGATTATATGCAGGCTGTAACCATCAGCAATGGCTCTTGTCACACTGCCCTGTGCCTGGGCAGTAGGCAGCCTGTTTTCAAATCTGGGCTTCCTCAGCACTTTTCAAGAAGGAGCTTTTCCCATTTTTTAAAAGCCTGGGTTGGATGTGGGCTGCCTACTGCCTGGGCACAGGGAAGTGCAATACAATCTGTCACTAATGGTTACAACCCACATGTAACCCAGCATGGATTTCATG